>NC_089798.1:20641056-20781056 GCF_040412425.1 Macrobrachium rosenbergii
TAACGGCTAAACCTATTAAATGATATATATTAATATTTTAACAATAATCTCACATTATGAGGAAGAAAATGATGGCCGTGATCCAACTGCTACCTCTGCTGCCAAGAGAGGTCACACACACCAGGTCAAATACAGGTGTCTAAGGCGGTCCTGCCCGACAAAATAGAGATAATCACTCCTATCTGGGAATGACCACCCTACGGGTCTCCTCACGAGCAAACTTGCTCCCAACAGCAGCTTTAAAGGCGTCCTGGCAGAAGACACCAAGTGACAATTCAACTCCTGTTGATGGTGGAGAACGGCGACGCCATCTACACCCTGGAAAAATCCTTCTCACCAGGGCAACAACAGGTAATATGTCGCATGTGACAGAAATACTTGCGAGTCACGTACAGCGCAGGAAACTCACGTCGCAAGTGACAAGAGAGCACCCACAAAGGATGGCGTAAACCCAAAATTATTTCGAAGATACCAGGATAATAATTCAAAGGCGCCAGCTGAGTAAATCCATGGAGAAGTTAAACGCGCACTGAACAGGCCACGACATTCACATCCAAACGTTGACAACCAGCGTCCAACGGCGCTCGAAAAATAAAACAACAGAACAATCGTCAACACGATGGTTAATAAACGTAAACAAGCGAGGAGGAGGCGTCAAAACTGTAAATAAATACTTCAAACTCATCTCACACTTAATTTTTACAAAGCACTGTCGTTACTTAAGAGCCATACTTAAAACTAAAAAGAAAAGGGGCTTATTTAAATTTACTTAATGCCAAAAATAAAGAGACAAATTTACGTTAACCAAACACCTTCCTCCCAAAAATAAAAAAATTATTCTAACAGAAAAAAATTTTAAACTATACAAAAACAAAAATCATGGAATGGAAAAATATTAAGGACAAACAAAAATAAACTATAGGTTCATGAACAGGACAACATAAAATAAAAGACCTGAAACCCAAAATAAAATTGGAATTAATATAATTACCAAAACTCAAAACTTGGCATACCAGAAAAAGACTTAACAGTTTAACCATCAACGAGAAACATGTCAAAGTAAGCCAAAACTCAAACTATTACACAAAGTGGTTATCATCAGAGACACTGAATGTCTTCAATTCAGCCAATAAGACTGAATTTACACATAACTGACCCTACCATGTTGGCCTACCTGTTGTAACCGCTCGTATTTAGGTCACATACAGGTTATACTTTGGGTCAAAATAAAACAAATAGACAAAAGCCTAGGAACTAACAAACCAAACTTCATATGGTACACAAAATAACAGTATCTCCGATTCAAGATAAATCGCCAAAAGTTACTTAAACTTCGAAATCTTGCTGAGAATACCAAAACATAAATAAACTAAGGATACATTCATACCCATCCACACACCTTCTCAAACTACCGTTTACAAACCAAAGTCTTTATGCAAACCCATTGGAGAAGCGAGCAAGACGAGGTACGAGGGAGGCCAGACGTGAACAACCTTAGGGGGCCCATCCACACTCACTCCAAACGTCAATTATGTTAGAATATTAAACTTTATGATGCATTGGTAATGTTGATTATACGCTTGGGTACAGTCATTTGTTTTTACCCATAATTCTTGTGTTATGATATGCGTGGCATGACGCCGCCTCGTGTAGTGTAACCGGCAAGTTCATCGCCGAAGGTACTCTGTACTGCTGTATCTCCCACATTCTCCATTAAAGTGACTCATTTATGTAGTGATCGCTTTTATTTAATCCACCATCATGTCGTCTGCGGTCACAGGTTATGGGCCCAGCTCAAGCAAGAGGAAGTTGTATTTTGATGGTGATGAGGAGAAATATGAAATGTGGGAGATAAAATTTCTAGCCCATCTGAGACTTCGAAAACTTACCCTAGACGAAAGTGAAGATCGAACTTCAGCGGAATTCATCGCTAAAAATGCTGACATTTTTGCCGAGATCGTTCAAGTTCTAGATGATAAGAGCCTCCAATTAATAATGAGAGATGCAGTCAACGATGGAAGAAAAGCATTAGAGATTCTACGGGACCATTACCGAGGTACTAGGAAACCAAGAATCATCTCCCTCTACACGGAGCTGACGTCACTGAAAATGAGAGGGAAAGAATGTGTGACGGACTATTTTCTTCGAGCGGAGGCAGCCGCTACTTCGTTAAAGTCAGCTGGTGAGACGATCAGCGACAGCCTTCTTATTGCTATGGTGTTGAAGGGTCTTCCAGGGGAATTTACTCCATTTAATACTGTTGTTATGCAGAAGGATAGTGAGCCTACGTTTCTGGAATTCAAGTCTCTACTACGGAGTTATGAAGAAAGCCTGAGGAGTAGTGAGGCACATAGGACTAATGTGAAGAGTGAGAACGTCCTTAAGGTGATTTATAAGAAGAATCCTGATTTTCAGTGTGGTGGGTCTGCCAGTGGCTCATCAGTAAGATGTTATTCATGTGGTAAGCCTGGACATAAGTCTTTCGAGTGTAAGTTGAAGAAAGACAGAGGTAAGTGGTGCAAAGAATGCAAAACCATAACACGCAATTTTGATGAATGTAGAAAGGCTAATAGGCCTACTAGATTTTCTAGTGCAACTGTGAATGTTTGTAAGCCTAGATCCACTAATAATTATAGTGATGAAGAATTTTGTTTCAAAATAAGTTGCTCTGTTGATAACATATCTACAGATGTATGTAATGTTCTTGTTGATTGTGGTGCTACTTCCCACACCATTACTGATAAATCCGAGTTTAAGTGTTTTGATGAAGACTTTGATGAATCAAAACATATGGTTGAACTTGCAGATGGTGCAAGATGCAAGAATATTGTTAAAGGTAAAGCTAAAATTGTACTTTCTGATACAAATGGTATAAAATTTGTATATTCCTACTTTTAAGCAGAATATATTTTCTGTACAATCAGCTGTTAGTAAAGGAGCTACAGTAAGCTTTAATCCTAATCATTCTGAGTTGATAAGCCCAAATGGTGTGTCTTTTGAAATAAATAAGAAAGGTAAGCTGTATTATCAAAATAATGTAAGCTCATGTAAATCTCGTTCACTAGAGGAGTGGCATAAGGTTTTGGGACATTGCAATGTTAAAGACATTTTGAAGTTAGAAGATAAAGCTGAAGGTATGAAAATTAGTGACAAAAGTAATTTTGATTGCATAACTTGTCATGAAGGTAAAATGCATTTATCTAGGAACAGATTACCAGATGAGAGAGCAAAGAGTAAAATGGAATTTGTACATTGTGATCTTGCTGGACCAATGAGTATTGAATCAAGGGAGAAATCTAAATATTGTATTGTTTTTTTAGATGATTATTCAGGATCTGTTTTTGTTTATTTCTTGAAACAGAAATGTTATGCACTTAATACTACTAAGAAATTCCTTGCTGATACTAGTTCTTATGGTGTTGTTAAAAGATTAAGGTGTGATAATGGAGGAGAATTTACTTCTTCAGAATTTAAAGAATTTCTGGTAAGTAATAAGATTAAACAAGAATTTTCTTCACCAAATTCACCACACCAAAATGGTACTGCTGAGAGAATGTGGCGTACATTGTTTGAAATGGCTAGATGTCTCTTAATTGAGGCAAAGCTACCAAAATTCATGTGGAATTATGCTGTTAGGGCAGCTGCTTATATAAGGAATAGATGCTATAATTCTAGACTAGATAAAACCCCATATGAAGTGTTAATGTCTAAGAAGCCTAAACTTGAAAATATGCATATTTTTGGTTCCCTGTGTTATGCTTATGTAGAAAAGAAAGCTAAGCTAGACCCAAGATGTGAAAAGGGAATATTTGTTGGCTATGATTCATGCAGTCCTGCTTATCTTGTATAGGCCTATTATCCAGGAACTGACAGTTTGAGAAAGGTTAGGTTAGTACATTTTACTGATAAATTCAATTTTGATAAATTCCAATGTCTAAAGGAAGATGGTGAATCAGAAGATAGTGAATCAGATTCTGATAATGAGAATGTCATTTGCAATGAAAAGAAAACAACTGTTAATGATAATCAAAGTGATCCTGTTTCTAAACCCATCCTTGTTGAAGATGAGCATAGTGAAATTAATGCAGATTTGACTGAAACTGAAAGGGAAGGTGAGTCCCGTTATCCAAGTAGGGAGCGAACTGCTCCCAAATATCTTGAAGAATATGTTGATTCTGATAATGTTGATTTACTGGGCTATTCTGTTCATTATTGTTGTAAAGTAACTGAAATTCCTGAAAGCTATAGAGAGGCATTAAATTCACATGTGGCTCACAAATGGAAAGCTGCAATGGATGATGAAATTCAATCTTTAAGAGATAACAATACTTATGAATTGTGTAGTTTACCAAACAACCGTTGTATTGTAGGTGGACGATGGGTATATGCCATTAAAGAAGGGTTAAATGGTGAAGAGCAATATAAAGCTCGCTATGTTGCAAAAGGGTATTCTCAAATTGAAGGTGTTGATTATACTGATACTTTTTCTCCTACTGTGCGAATGACCTCAATTAGAATGCTTATGCAGTTGGCAGTACAACATGATTTAATTGTGCATTGTATGGATTGTAAAACTGCCTATCTTAATTCTGATATTGATTGTGAAATATTTGTTCAACAGCCTGAAGGTTACAATGAAACAGGTAGTAATAATGAACAATTGGTTTGGAAATTGAATAAATCTCTGTATGGTTTAAAGCAATCAGGCAGAAATTGAATAATATGCTTCATGATTTCTTAATTCAAAATCATTTTGAGCAGTCATTAAGTGATCATTGTGTGTATGTCAATAAGAGACATAACTTTCAGGTAATTATTTTGGTTTGGGTTGATGATATGATCATTGCCAGTAGTAATGAGAAAGTTCTGTTTGACACTAAACGTGTATTATGTCATAGATTTGAGATGAAAGATTTAGTGAAACTTTCATGGTTTTGGGTATTGAGTTTGTTTTTATGGAGATTGTATAAAATGAACCAGAGTAAGTTCAATGAGAAAGTTTTGAGGAAGTTCAAAATGGATGAATGCAACCCAAAGTCAATTCCTTGTGATCTAAGTGTTAATAAATGTACTTTTGAGGAAAGTCTGAACTAGTTGATAGTACTCTTTACAGAAACATTGTTGAAGCTTGATATATATAATGACTTGTACTAGGCCTGATTTAAGTTTTGTTGTGTCTAAACTTTCACAGTATATGGCTAGGCCAACTCAAAGTCATTTGGCTATGTGTAAATATGTTCTAAAATTTCTTAAAGGTACTAAACAACATTGCCTTGTTTTTAAGAGGTCTTATGATACTATTGAGATTTTTGGTTACTGCGATTAAGACTGGGGTAGTTCTGAAGATCGTAAAAGCATTTCAGGTTATTGTTACCAAATGAATGCTGATAGTGCTCTTATTTCTTGGAAGAGTAAGAAACAAAGCAATGTAGCTTTAAGCTCTTGTGAAGCTGAGTATGTTTCATGGACTTTCGCTATCCAAGAAGCAAAATTTTTGCAGCAGTTGTTAACTGATGTGACTAATGTTGAAGTCAAACCCATCATATTATTTGTTGATAACCAAGAGGCAATTAAACTTGCTAAGAACCCTGTTTACTATCAAAGGTCTAAACATATAGACATACGCTATCATTTTATCCGTAATGAAGTTATGAGTAAAAATGTTGATTTGGTGTATGTCCCCTCAAGTGAAAATAAAGCCGATATGTTTACAAAACCAGTAACTAAAACAAAGTTGATTTATTTTAATTTGTGTCATTAATGGTTTTGTAATATTGACCTTTGATAGCTATATATTTTTGTTTTTGATTACCATGATGTATATATTTGTTTGATGTGCAATAATTTGCAGATTGATGAGAATAAAAGTTTATGAGGGGGTGTTAGAATATTAAACTTTTATTTATGATGCATTGGTAATGTTGATTATACGCTTGGGTACAGTCATTTGTTTTTACCCATAATTCTTGTGTTATGATATGCGTGGCATGACGGCGCCTCGTGTAGTGTAACCGGCAAGTTCATTGCCGAAGGTACTCTGTACTGCTGTATCTCCCACATTCTCTATTAAAGTGACTCATTTATGTAGTGATCACTTTTATTTAATCCACCATCATGTCCTCTGCGGTCACAAGTTAGACTGTCAAACTAGAGGTTCGCAAGCCAGTTTGAGCGTGTATGGGGGTAGTTTGTACAGAAAGACTGGCCTGTGGTGTGAAATGGCGGACTTACGTGATTACCGAAAAACTAGCCTTCAGTACTGAAGTGCTGACAACCTTTTTCATCGTGTGTG
This sequence comes from Macrobrachium rosenbergii, assembly GCF_040412425.1. NCBI lineage: Eukaryota > Metazoa > Arthropoda > Malacostraca > Decapoda > Palaemonidae > Macrobrachium > Macrobrachium rosenbergii. The sequence goes on from NC_089798.1 coordinate 20,647,349, forward strand.
GGGAGGCGTGAAGTATGTTGTCAGTTTGGCCTAACATTTCGAGAGTGCGGTTGTCTGTGAACTGGCTAGTGATGTCGACTTCACGAGAAGAGAAGACCTCTTGGTTGGAGTTTATTGAACTCTATAGAAGACAACCTTCATTATGGAAAATAAAAAGTGCCGACTATTCTGACAGACGTAAAAAGGCAGCTTCTTATGATATTTTAGTTTCAAAATTACAACAGATAGTTCAGCTACTAAAGATATAGTAGCCAAGAAAATTAACAGCATGCATTCTGCTTTTCGTATAGAGTATAAAAAAGTAATCAACTCGTAGAGATCAGGTGCCAGCAGGGAGGATTTGTACAACATCCAACATTATGGTATTTTCAATCGCTGATGTTCCTCAAGGACTAGGAAACTCCAAGAGAATCCGTGAATAATATTGAAGAGGTAAGGAGATTTTCCCATTCCATATAGTCATGTTTATTACAGTAAAGAAACCATTTACATATTTTCGAATAGTAAATGCATAAATAAAAAAAGAATCTTTGTAATATTGTAATCAAAATGTAAATACAGTTAGTTCCATAAAGGAATGTTTATAAAACGTACATAGATCGAAACAGTGTTGTATAAAGAATGAATGGAGCAATTGATTATATATATATATATATATATATATATATATATATATATATATACACTAATGGATGTATACACATATGGTTATGTGAAGCTTAATGATACAAATTTTTGGTCAGCTATTATTATATATGTTTTATATGTAGTTCTTCAATTGAAAGTAAATATTTGTGTTTGGTTTGAAACTTGTTTACCTTCAAATATTCCTTCCGCAATGAAGTCCATATTATCTTTGGACGTTTCAGGTATAATATTCCATAGTGATTGGGCAGAAATGATGGTGGTGAACTTTAAATCCTCGTAACTTCGTCCAGTTGCGACGAATCTCTGTGCGGCTATCAACCTTTCATGGGCTGATATGGATTCTCTCATACAGGTATCTTGTTTTTTTTATGAAGGGTTTCATTATGGAGAGCAATTCCAAAAAAGTCTCATGGTCCATTCTACGATAAAGTCGCCTTGCTCAAATAATAATTCTGACAAAATGTTCATGTGAGTTAGCTTTTGCCATTTCAACACCAGTCTTTTGTCCATTTTTCTCGTGTGCGTTTCATTTTAGTTAACATCATTCCCAACACAAGAGCTGTGGTCAAAGTGTCTCCATATCTTCTTTCGTAAGCGAAGTGGCGATGGCTGTCCTCTCACCACACAATCACAAGAAGAACTGAGACTATTTATCTGCAAGCCGAAGTGAATAGTGTGTGGATAGGACTGCAGTTCTTCAGTCTTTCAGTTCACTCCAACTGACAGTTTGGAGTGAGCGCGTATGGGAGCCCTTATATTCTAGAAAGAGCGTCAGGAATTTTATTTTCAGTTCCCTTCACATGCTTTATCACCAGTGCGAATTCCTGTAGCTGAAGAGCCCAACGCAAAATCCTCTGGTTGGCTCCTTTCACACGCTCTATGAAAACCAGCAGGTTATGATCATTCCTAATCTCTATGGGAAAAGAAAAATTTGTTATAAAAGGTTTAAAATGTAAAAGAGTGCGGACCAAAGCAAGGGCATCCGAAAATTTGGGGAAGTCAGAATAGGGTTAGACATTAATACCAATTTAAGCTTATTAAAAGCATCCTCACGCTGAGGAGACCACAAAAATTTCTGCCCTTTTTCGAGTAATTTTTGTTAGAGGCTGAGCAAGCTCCGAGAAGTTTCGCACAAATCGGCGATAATAACCTGTCATTCCCAGAACCTGCCTCTCTGACATTGCACGGCCTCTTTAGAATAATAATGGCCTCGAGATTGGCTTGCTTAGGAGCCACCTGACCCAAACCAACCTCGTGACCCAAATAACACACCTTGGCTTTACCGAACTCACACTTAGCCAGATTTACAACAAGACCAGCGGGCCAGATTTACGAGACCAGCGGTTCTAAGAGCCTCAAAAACTTTACGCAACCGTACCATATGCGTATGCCAGTCATTACTATAAATACTAAATCATCTATGTAAATTTCAGTGCCTTCCAGACCACAAATGACCCGATTCATAAGCCCCGAAAAGTGCAAGCAGCATTCTTCATTCCAAAGGCATCACTTTACACTCGTACAGACCAAAGGGAGTAACAAAAGCAGAGATTTCACGAGCTCGATCAGATAAGGGAACCTGCCAATAACCTTCAATAGATCCAATTTAGTAATATACTTGGCAGACCCTGTCTGCTCCAGACAATCATCTATACGAGGCAAAGAAAGAGAGTCATTTTTAGTGTGAGCATTCACCTTCCGGTAGTTCACACACATACGGAACTTCCCGTCGGGCTTTTTAACGAGAACTATAGGGACGCTCTATGGGCTAACCAAAGGTTGAATGAGGTCGTGCTCCAACATATACTTAATCTCCTTATCGACTATATCCCTTTTTACGGGATTCAATCGATAAGGACTTTGTTTAACAGGGTAAGCACTTCCCACATCTACATCATGCTGGAGGAAATTAGTTCGACCAGGGGAATCCTGAAATAAATCTGAAAAGGAATAAATTAAATTAAGTACGTCCTTTTTTTGACTAACATCCAAATATTCTGAACCTTCCTTAAGGGCCGCCGGTCTTGTTGTGAATCTCGCCAAGTGTGAGTTTGGCAAAGCAAAGGTGTGCTATTTGGGTCACGAAGTGGGTTTAGGGCAGGTGGCACCTAAGCAAGCCAACCTCGAGGCTATTATAAATTTAAAGAGGCCGTGCAATGTCAGAGAAGTTCGGCGAGTCCTGGGAATGACTGGCTATTATCGTAGATTCGTGCAAAGTTTCCCAGATCTTGCTCAGCCTCTTACCAAATTGTTAGAGAAAGGGCAGAGGTTTGTGTGGTCTCCTCAGTGTGAGGAAGCATTTATTAAACTTAAGTTAGTGTTAGTATCCAATCCAATATTGACTTCTCCCAATTTCCAGAGACCTTTTATTATTGCAGTGGATGCCAGTGACATAGGTATTGGGGGTGTCCTCTTTCAAAGGAACGAGGCAGGAGAGGTTCACCCCATATCATATTATAGTCGAAAATTACTGGCTGCTGAGAAAAGGTACTCCACCATAGAAAAGGAGGCCCTTGCCTTGGTCCGTACTCTTTTGCATTTTAAGCCGTACGTAACTAATTTTTCTTTTCCCATAGAAATTTGGACAGACCATAACCCGCTGCTTTTCATAGAGCGTATGAAAGGAGCCAACCAGAGGATTTTACGTTGGGCTCTTCAACTACAGGAATTCACGCTGGTGATTAAGCATGTGAAGGAACTGAAAATAAAATTCAGACGCTCTTTCTAGAATTTAAGGTTGTTCTCGTCTGGCCTCCCTCGTACCTCGCCCTGCTCGCTTCTCCAATGGGTTTGCATAAAAACTTTGGTTTGTTAACGGTAGCTTAAAAAGGTGTGTGTGAATGGGTATGAATGTATCCTTAGTTTAAGATTTGTGGTATTCTCAGCAAGGTTTCGAAATTCTAGTAACTTTTGATGATTTGTTCTAAACAGGAGACTATTATTTTGTATATAACCTAAATACCGGCGGTTACCACAGGTAGGCCAATATGGTAGGGTTTGTTACGTGTAAATTCAGTGTTATTGGCTGAATTGGAGACTATCAGTGTCTCTGGTGATAACTGTTTTGTGTAATAGTTTGACTTTTGGTTTATTTTGGTTTGGTCTTCTCTGTTGGTTAGACTGGTAAGTTTTCTGTGTGTGACAATTCGATTTTTGAGATTCATGCGTTGTAGTGGTATTAATTAGAAATTTTATTTCAGATCTCAGGACCGATATTTTCCTTTGTCCTGTTTATGTATATGTTTGGTGTTGTCTTTTGAGTAATGTGTTAATCTTTTTCTTTTTACAGGATTGTTGTTTTGTATAGTTTAAAAAAAATTACTCTATTGGAATATTTTTGTTTTGTTTTGGGGGAGGAAGGTATTAGGTAAGCTTAAATTATTTTCTTTATTTGCATTACGTAAATTTAGATCAGCCTTGTTTTTTCTAGGTTTAATATCTACTTTTTAAGAGTCATTTTGTGGCAAGATAGCCGTTGTTTTCAATGGGTATTTTTTTTACATTATTTTTGAACTTTAATATCCGTTGTCTGCTAATTTCTAGTGCTTAACGTAAAGTGCTTAATTTAACATTATTCAGTGTGGTTAGGCGCCTCCTTCCCGTTTGTTTATATTATCGAACTATCATTTTAACGAGTGTTTTTCTGTTTTTACGAGTGTTGATGAACGTCTTAGTGATGTCTGGACGTCGGAGCTCGGCTCGAGTTAGTTCGGGCTATAGCACTCCCCTGACATACTGTCCCTTGAGCAGCTGATTGATTTTTGGAATTTGGTTGACGATTGTTTGGCAGCTTTTTGGACCACGTTACGGATCTTCTCTTCGACTGTTGTTCGCAGGTCTTCTTGTCACCTGCGACTCGAGTGTTTCCTGCCTTGAGCCGCAACTTGGGTCCTTCATATGAGACTCGCAGGTACTCCTGTCACCTGCGACTTGAGTGTTTCTTGCTTTTCCCTGTTGAGGAGGATTCCCAGGGAATTGGTGCCGTCGCTTTCTCCCGGCACTGATGGGGATTTGCCTGCTGTTTCTGCGTCTCTGACCAGCTGTTTTCTGCTGTCAATCTGGGAGCTTGCTAGCTCGTGAGCTTGCTAGCTCGTGAGCTTGCTAGCTCGTGAAACGATCTGTAGGGAGGCTGACACCAGGTAAGACTAAGTATCCTTGGTTTTCACATAGGATCACCTTCCCGTTTGTGTGGATGCTCTGGTGTTCATGACCTGCCCTGATAGCGGAATTAGCGATTTGATCACGGCCCTGGAATTGTTTCTCCTCCGCTGCCTCCACTGATGTAAGAAAAACTATTTATGCATAGCAGTTGTATTAAGTATATATATGTATATTTTGTCATGTTTTTTGCTGTGACTTTATAATGTCACCTGACGGTCATAAATATTGTAGATAAGGTATCATTTAGCTTTGTGGTAATAGGTAGGGATTATAATTGTTTTCCTGTTTTGTTTTCTCTGCCTTCCTTCTTCCTTCTTCCTTTGATTTAGCTTTGGGATAGTTTTTGGTCTGGCCAGCAAAAGTGTTGGATCCAAACAAGTTATTTATTATTGTCATTTCCTCCTCATTATTTATCTTTGATAGGGTTTAGTTTTCTTAGTTTTAGGGAATCCAGTGGGATTCTAAGGACTGGTATTTGTCCTTCCTGGTTGTTACCAAGGTTGATCTAAATTTTGTATTTATTAAGTATTAAATATTGTTGAGTTTTGCTGAGTGTTTGTTTCTGCTGACCTTTAGCACTGAGTTACATTTACTGACAACAATTCTATTATTAATTAAGAACTTGCATAACAACCCTGAGGGTTGTAACAAATAACAGGCAGCAACATAAAACTCATGTAATTAAATCTTCAATAATCAATAAACAATTCACAGACAACATACCATAAATAATGCACTAGCAGCACAAAATAAAAAAAAAACAGTCAGCATAATAAATAATACATGAGCAGTAAAATACATATTACAGTATGAATACAAAATCAAGCAGCATAATAAATACAAGAGCAGTAAAATAAATACCACCCAAGCAGCACACCACAAAACTCCAAGAGTGGTCGAGACAGTCACCACTGTCAACAAGGATGCAGACAAACGGACGAACACGGTCGAGGCATCAAAACAGCCACTGGCTGCAGAACAGGAACACATCCACAAAGCAGAAAACCCCGATCGAGTCGTCGAGACAGACATTTGCTGTCGAAGGAACAAATCCTCACACCGATGACCAACAACGGTTGAACCATCGAAACATCCTCATGCTGCCATCTGGGAAGACGTCACATTAACAGACGAAGAGGTCCTCCACCTCCCGCCGAAGACAACAGATAGGCAATACCTGTCACCCATCCAAAGGACTCCCTGCAGCTCTGCTGCCGAGAAACCGATTCTCAGCTCCAAAGAACGTGACTTGCTGCTGCCCTGGACCTGACTGACACTGTCGAAGTCACCGAGACAAACGTCAACTCCTTCCACAAAGAAAAACAACTTACAGGAAAGGAGGCAACAACCCACCAAGGGAACAATCGGCAAACGATTGTCCTTACACCTCCTTACCTAACAAAAAAAAAAAAAACTTACGAAATTTTTTTTTTACACTCACAAAATCCTCGCCCCCCATGCTGCCACACCCCCGCCAGCCAAAACAGAACCAACCCTGGCAAGGTCACCAATATAATGGTCTCGTCTTTCAGAGACCAGCAGGTTCAAAACAAAAACAAGCAGTTGGGCTGGAATGACTGAAGAAAGGTGACAAGCAGAGAAGGAGCAGAACAAAACCCCAAAATACAGCCTTAAGATTAGTTTATTGTAGATATTAATTTACATTGTATACAGGTGAGTCAGGTCAGGAGACGATACTTTTAAAGTGACCAATTAAATAAACATTACAAATAACAGGCAGCAACATAAAACTCATGTAATTAAATCTTCAATAATCAATAAACAATTCACAGACAGCATAATACCATAAATAATGCACTAGCAGCACAAAATAAAATAAAACAGTCAACATAATAAATAATACACGAGAAGTAAAATAAATATTACAGTATAAATACAAAATCAAGCAGCATAATAGATACAACAAAAGCAGTTAAATAAATACCACCCAAGCAGCACACCACAAAAACAGACAAACTCCAAGAGTAGTCGAGACAGTCACCACCGTCAACGAGGATGCAGACAAACGGACGAACACGGTCGAGACATTGAGACAGCCCTGGCTGCAGAACAGGAACACATCCACAAAGCAGAAAACCCCGATCGAGTCGTCAAGACAGCCATTTGCTGCCGAAGGAACAAATCCTCACACCGATGACCAACAACGGTTGAGCCATCGAAACATCCTCATGCTGCCATCAGGGAAGATGTCACACTAACAGACGAAGAGGTCCTCCACCTCCCGCCGAAGACAACAGGTAGGCAATACCTGTTGCCCATCCAAAGGACTCCCTACAGCTCTGCTGCCGAGAAACCGATTCTCAGCTCCAAAGAACGTGACTTGCTGCTGCCCTGGACCTGACTGACACTGTCGAAGTCACCGAGACAAACGTCAACTCCTTCCACAAAGAAAAACAGCTTACAGGAAAGGAGGCAACAACCCACCAAGGGAACAATTGGCAAACGATTGTCCTCACAAACCCCTAGTAAAGCATATCCCATTTATGAAATCATGTATTAAGTGCATTCATTGTTGTCTAGTGAAATCACATAACTTACCCTTCATAGTGTTAAAAGTACCATTCTTGATATAAGATTAATCCCTTGTGATTAATTAATTACTAGTGAGAGCTTCTTTAATGCAAAATTGTTATCTGGATACTTATTTTCCAGGCTTGTGTATATACCTTGAGCCTGGAAATTCCCTCTTGCTTGGAGAAGAATCTGCATCGTCAGTGCCAAGAGAGTACAGTTCAATGAGCACTGAATTCAGCTGCTTCATACAAGAGTTTGAAGAGGCTTATTAAATCTGTTGTGATAATTACATTTAGCATTGAGGTGTCTGTCCTTATTAGGACTAATATTTTGAGCTGCTGTTAGCTCCTGTAAATAATCCATTTCCTTTCATGCTACTTTTGTTGAAACTAGCTTTCAGCAAGTTGCTTAATCAATCCGCGTGGTTGTGTAATAAACTTATATTTTGTAATACTAATTTAGTTTTCAGCTGGTGACCCAATCAATTTCGTTATCTGTCCTTTAGAGCTTTATTTGGCCTTAACTGGCAGAATTACTTGGGTCTTAGGTAAAGCAAGGCAAAACTACTCCAATTAATCAATTATTAAAGTAAATAACTGACTGACCCACGTAATGGTATATATATATATATATATATATATATATATATATATATATATATATATATATATATATATATATATATACCATTATTAGGTCAATGTTATTATAATAATTGATTAATTATATATTTACCAAATATATATATCTGCCGGTTAGGCCAAATAAATCTATATATATAGATAATGAAATATTATGCCAGCTGAAAACTAGTATATAAAATATAAGTTTATATAAGTTTATTCTTTCTTTATATATATATATATATATTCTATATATATATATATATTATATATATATTATATATATATATATATATATATATATATATATATATATATGTAAAGAAAGAATATAGCAGTAAATGACTAAATAATATGTTGAAAAAGGGCAAATTCAAGAAAATTCAAGAGGTATAGCACTCACAGTATGGGCCAATTTCAATTATCCTTCTTTTATGTAAGGCTTTTGAGATGCTGCTGTCTAAGCGTCTTCGTAGGTTTGTTGAAGATAATAATAACCTGCTACCAGCATTACAGCTAGGGTTTCGTAAAGGCCTTGGTGCTTGAGACGCACTCCAGTCGTATCTACCGTCTTGCAGAGCGCTCTTGATGAGGGTGCAGAAGCGCACATGGTTGGCTAAGAGTTTTAGTGCAGCCTTTCACCGCATGAATCTTGAAGCACTTATTTACAAGCTAGGATTATTAGGAGTGGTTCTTTTATTAATATTCTGAATGACTTTATAATAGGCAGAACCAAAAGGTTGATGGCCAGTATGCAGCTTTAGTAAAGTCATGTCAGGTGTTCCTCAAGGTAGTGTTCTTGGTCCTGTGCTGTTCGTTATCTTTGCTAGTGGCGTGTTGCAGGGTCTGGAGAACAAACTGACTGCTCACGCCGATGGTGCTGCTCTTATAGATGTTCCATCTCCATGTCTGAGGTCTCTGGCTTCAAAATCTCTGAACGGATATCTGGCACATATTCATGAGCGGAGTGGGCTTTGGGCATGAAAGTTTTGCCTTTGCATCCTGTTAGGTTCTGGTTGTTGTTTGGGTGGAACAATCGTTTTGCGATTGTTCATCTGTTTTGTTCTACCACATTGACAGTTGAGTTTACGTCCGGTGTGCTGGGCCTGACGTCTTTAGTCAGCAGCAGGCCGGAGTAGAGTCAGCAACTTAATAGCTGAGAGCCATTATCTCCGCAGCGGAGCTTCAGGTATGCTTATCTGAAGGTGTGAGATGGCATAATTCGTTTGCGACCTCTTCATGTTGGAGAGTGACCCCGCCCTGGTGTGTGGATGTGTTCCTGTTCGACAGCCAGTCATTCTGGAGGATGACACCGTCCTGGTGTGTGGATTTGTTCCTGTTTCGGCAGCATGGGCTGTCTCGATGACTCGAACGTGTTCGTCTGTTCGACTTCGACCCTGGTGACAGTATGTGTCTGTCTTGACAAATCTCCTGACTTTGTCCGTGAGGGTGACCTTATCCTTGTAACCCTGTTGTGGTTATTTTTTATTATTAGGACATGGGGTATTTTTAGAGACAAAGATCTCGTAAAATTGATGTGTGTATTTGTTGCAATAATTATTTTGGGACGACTATGATTTTGTATTGTCATTATTATTGATTTTTGGTAATGTTCACTATGCTGCTCAGGTTATATTATTCACTGACTCGGTTTTGTGATATGATTATTAATCTTGATCTTATATATCATTGACTCGGTTTCACTCGAGTGTTTTGTTGTGTGTTGTACTGACTTTGGGGAATGTAATAGTTATGTTATTTTACTTGATATGTTTATTTTATCAATATTTTGGATTAATGGCTCGTTTTGTAAAAATGTACATGTTGTAAATTTTGTGAATAATAAATTAATATTAAGGCCACCTTTTTGGTTTTGTTTAGCTCCTTCCTCCTTTGGCTGCCTCAGTTTCTGCCAGATCATCCAGTCCCGTTCTCTTAAGTATTTAAAAGAACTGGGTGCGGTTCATTAAAGTCCTTTAAATGGTACGGTGTGAAAAATCAGTGGCCGTCCTAAGACTTCAGCAGTAACTTTTAGTGAGATATTGGCTTTTGAGAAGCACACATGCAGTATGGCTTCGTGTGTTTCTAAAAAAGTTGGTATTTTGTGGAAATGTTTTTGAGTGTTTTGAGAAGCACACACACGGTATTGCTTCGTGTGTTTCTCAAAAAGTTGGTATTTTGTGAAATGTTTTCGAGTGTTTTGAAGCACACACACGGTATTGCTTCGTGTGTTTCTCAAAAAGTTGGTATTTTGTGAAATGTTTCTGAGTGTTTTGAGAAGCACACACACGGTATTGCTTCGTGTGTTTCTCAAAAGTTGGTATTTTGTAAATGTTTTCAGTGTTTTGAGAGGCACACACAAGGTATTGTTCGTGTGTTTCTCAAAAGTTGGTATTTTGTGGAAATGTTTTCGAGTGTTTTGAGAGACACACACAGTATTGCTTCGATGTGTTTCTCAAAAAGTTGTTCCATTTGTGGAAATGTTTTTGAGTGTTTTGAGAGGCACAAACGGTACGGCTTCGTGTTTCCCAAAAGTTGGTATTTTGAGCGAAATGTTTTCAGTGTTTTGAGAAGCACACACACGGTATTGCTTCGTGCGTTTCTCAAAAAGTTGATATTTTGTGAAATGTTTTGGTGTTTTGAGAAGTTCATCTGTTTTGTTCGTGGGTTTCTCAGAAAGTTAATTATTTTGTGGAAATGTTTTCCTGAGTGTTTGAGAAGCACACACATGGTATTGCTTCGTGTGTTTCTCAGAAAGTTGGTATTTTGTGGAAATGCTGAGCACAGCCGGTATTATCTTCGTGTGTTTCTCAGAAAGTTGGTATTTTGTGGAAATGTTTTCTGAAGTGTTTTGAGAAGCACACATGGTATTGCTTCGTGTGTTTCTCAGAAAGTTGGTATTTTGTGGAAATGTTTTGAGTATTTTGAGACAGCCAGTCATTTTGGATTGCGTCCTGTGTGTTTCTCAGAAATTTGGTATTTTGTGGAAATGTTTTGGGTGTTTTGAGAAGCTCGAACGCAGTATTGTTCGTGTTTCTCAGAAAGTTGGTATTTTGTGGAAATGTTTTGATTGTTTTGAGAAGCACCTTATCGGTATTGCTTCGTGTGTTTCTCAGAAAGTTTATATTTTGGAAATGTTTTGGAGTGTTTTGAGAAGCACAACGATGGTATTGCTTCGTGTGTTTCTCAAAAAGTAATTATCTTGTGGAAATGTTTTGAGTGTTTTGAGATGCACACACACGGTATTGCTTCGTGTGTTTCTCAAAAGTTGGTATCTGAAATGTTTTCAGTGTTTTATTATTCACACACACGGTATTGTGATGTGTTTCTCAAAATCTTGGTATGTTGTGAAATGTTTGACTCGAGTGTTTTGAGACACACACGGTTTTGTTTGTGTGTTTCTCAAAAGTTGGTATCTTGGGAAATGTTTTCGAGTGTTTTGAGATGCACACACTTGTATTGTTTATGTTTCTCAAAAGTTGGTATGTTTAATGTTTTTCAGTGTTTTGAAAAACACACATGTTATAAATTTTGTGTTTCTCAGAAAGTTGGTATTTTAAGGAAATGTTTTTAGTGTTTTGAGAAGCACACACACTTTTGCTTCATGTGTTTCTGCCAGTTGGTATTTTGTGGAAATGTTTTCGAGTGTTTTCTTAAGCATTTAAAAAGTATTGCTTCATGTGTTTCTCAGAAAGTTGGTATTTTGTGAAATGTTTACGAGTGTTTTGAGAAAACACACACTGCGGTATTGCTTCATGTGTTTCTCAGAAAGTTGGTATCTTGTGGAAATGAGACAGTGTTTTGAGAAGCACACACACAGTATTGATTCGTGTGTTTCTCAAAAGTTGGCATTTTTGTGGAAATGTTTTTGAGTGTTTTGAGAAGCACACACATGGTATGGCTTCGTGTGTTTCTCAAAAAGTTGGTATCTTGTGGAAATGTTTTGAGTGTTTTGAGATGCACACACAGTGTATTGCTTCAGTGTGTTTCTCAGAAAGTTGGTATTTTGTGGAAATGTTTTGAGTGTTTTGAGAAGCACACACACGGTATTGCTTCGTGTTTTCTCAGAAAGTTGGTATTTTGTGGAAATGTTTTCGAGTGTTTTGAGAAGCACACACACGGTATTGCTTCGTGTGTTTCTCAGAAAGTTAGTATTTTGTGGAAATGTTTTCGAGTGTTTTGAGAAGCACACACACGGTATTGTTTCGTGTGTTTCTCAGAAAGTTGGCATTTTGTGGAAATGTTTTGAGTGTTTTGAGAAGTACACACACGGTATTGCTTCGTGTGTTTCTAAAAGTTGGTATTTTGTGGAAATGTTTTCGAGTGTTTTGAGAAGCACACACACGGTATTGCTTCGTGTGTTTCTCAGAAAGTTGGCATTTTGTGGAAATGTTTTCGAGTGTTTTGAGAAGCACACACACGTATTGATTCGTGTGTTTCTCAGAAAGTTGGCATTTTGTGGAAATGTTTTTGAGTATTTTGAGAAGCACACACATGGTATTGCTTCGTGTGTTTCTCAAGAAAGTTGGTATTTTGTAAAAACATCTCGAGTGTTTTGAAGCACACACGGTATTACCCAGTGTGTTTCTCAGAAAGTTGGTATTTTGGAAGAAATGTTTTGGGAGTGTTTTGAGAACATGAAACGGTATTGTAGTGTGTTTCTCAAAAGTTGGCATTTGTGAAATGTTTTCGAGTGTTTTGAGAAGCACACACACGGTATTACTTCGTGTGTTTCTCAGAAAGTTGGTATTTTGTCAAAAAGAAGGCAGTGTTTTACCCCATACAAAAATGGGATTGCTTCGTGTGTTTCTCAGAAAGTTGGCATTTTGTGGAAATGTTTTTGAGTGTTTTGAGAAGCACACACACGGTATTGCTTCGTGTGTTTCTCAGAAAGTTGGCATTTTGTAGAAATGTTTGAGTGTTTTGAGAAGCACACACACGGTATTGCTTCGTGTGTTTCTCAGAAAGTTGGCATTTTGTGGAAATGTTTTTCAGTGTTTTGAGAAGCACACACACGGTATTGCTTCGTGTGTTTCTCAGAAAGTTGGCATTTTGTGGAAATGTTTTCGAGTGTTTTGAGAAGCACACACACAGTATTGCTTCGTGTGTTTCTCAGAAAGTTGGCATTTTGTGGAAATGTTTTCTCAGAAATTTGGCATTTTGTAGAAATGTTTTCGAGTGTTTTGAGAAGCACACACACGGTATTGCTTCGTGTGTTTCTCAGTAAGTTGGTATTTTGTGGAAATGTTTTCGAGTGTTTTGAGAAGCACACATACGGTATTGCTTCGTGTGTCTCTCAGAAAGTTGGCATTTTGTGGAAATGTTTTTGAGTGTTTTGAGAAGCACACACACGGTATTGCTTCGTGTGTTTCTCAGAAAGTTGGTATTTTGTGGAAATGTTTTCGAGTGTTTTGAGAAGCACACACACGGTATTGCTTCGTGTGTTTCTCAGAAAGTTGGCATTTTGTGGAAATGTTTTCGAGTGTTTTGAGAAGCACACACACAGTATTGCTTCGTGTGTTTCTCAAGAAAGTTGGCATTTTGTGGAAATGTTTTCGAGTGTTTTGAAGCACACACACAGTATTGCTTCGTGTGTTTCTCAAAAGTTGGCATTTTGTGGAAATGTTTTCGAGTGTTTTGAGAAGCACACACACGGTATTGCTTCGTGTGTTTCTCAGAAAGTTGGCGTTTTGTGGAAATGTTTTCGAGTGTTTTGAGAAGCACACACACGGTATTGCTTCGTGTGTTTCTCAGAAAGTTGGCATTTTGTGGAAATGTTTTCGAGTGTTTTGAGAAGCACACACACGGTATTGCTTCGTGTGTTTCTCAGAAAGTTGGCATTTTGTGGAAATGTTTTGAGTGTTTTGAAGCACACACACGGTATTGCTTCGTGTGTTTCTCAGAAAGTTGGTATTTTGTGGAAATGTTTTGAGTGTTTTGAGAAGCACACACATGGTATTGCTTCGTGTGTTTCTCAGAAAGTTGGCATTTTGTGGAAATGTTTTGAGTGTTTTGAGAAGCACACACACGGTATTGCTTCGTGTGTTTCTCAAAAAGTTGGCATTTTGTGGAAATGTTTTCGAGTGTTTTGAAGCACACACACGGTATTGATTCGTGTGTTTCTCAGAAAGTTGGCATTTTGTGGAAATGTTTTCGAGTGTTTTGAGAAGCACACACACGGTATTGCTTCGTGTGTTTCTCAGAAAGTTGGTATTTTGTGGAAATGTTTTCGAGTGTTTTGAGAAGCACACACACGGTATTGCTTCGTGTGTTTCTCAAAAAGTTGGTATTTTGTGGAAATGTTTTCGAGTGTTTTGAGAAGCACACACACGGTATTGCTTCGTGTGTTTCTCAGAAAGTTGGTATTTTGTGGAAATGTTTTCGAGTGTTTTGAGAAGCACACACACGGTATTGCTTCGTGTGTTTCTCAGAAAGTTGGCATTTTGTGGAAATGTTTTCGAGTGTTTTGAGAAGCACACACACGGTATTGATTCGTGTGTTTCTCAGAAAGTTGGTATTTTGTGGAAATGTTTTCGAGTGTTTTGAGAAGCACACACACGGTATTGATTCGTGTGTTCCTCAGAAAGTTGGCATTTTGTGGAAATGTTTTCGAGTGTTTTGAGAAGCACACACACGGTATTGCTTCGTGTGTTTCTCAGAAAGTTGGCATTTTGTGGAAATGTTTTCGAGTGTTTTGAGAAGCACACAGACGGTATTGATTCGTGTGTTTCTCAGAAAGTTGGCATTTTGTGGAAATGTTTTCGAGTGTTTTGAGAAGCACACACACCGTATTGATTCGTGTGTTTCTCAGAAAGTTGGTATTTTGTGGAAATGTTTTCGAGTGTTTTGAGAAGCACACACACGGTATTGATTCGTGTGTTTCTCAGAAAGTTGGTATTTTGTGGAAATGTTTTAGAGTGTTTTGAGAAGCACACACGGTATTGATTCGTGTGTTTCTCAGAAAGTTGGCATTTGTGGAAATGTTTTCGAGTGTTTTGAGGAGCACACACACGGTATTGCTTCGTGTGTTTCTAAAAAAGTTGGTATTTTGTGGAAATGTTTTCAAGTGTTTTGAGAAGCACACACACGGTATTGCTTCGTGTGTTTCTCAGAAAGTTGGTATTTTGTGGAAATGTTTTCGAGTGTTTTGAGAATCACACACACGGTATTGCTTCGTGTGTTTCTCAGAAAGTTGGTATTTTGTGGAAATGTTTTCGAGTGTTATGAGAAGCACACACACAGTATTGCTTCGTGTGTTTCTCAGAAAGTTGGTATTTTGTGGAAATGTTTTTGAGTGTTTTGAGAAGCACACACACGGTATTGCTTCGTGTGTTTCTCAAAAAGTTGGTATTTTGTGGAAATGTTTTCAAGTATTTTGAGAAGCACACACACGGTATTGCTTCGTGTTTTTCTAAAAAAGTTGGTGTTTTGTGGAAATGTTTTCGAGTGTTTTGAGAAGCACACACACAGTATTGCTTCGTGTGTTTCTCAAAAAGTTGGTATTTTGTGGAAATGTTTTCGAGTGTTTTGAGAAGCACACACACGGTATTGCTTCGTGTGTTTCTCAAAAAACTTGTTGTTTTGTGGAAATGTTTTCGAGTGTTTCGTGATGATGTTATTATGTCTTAAGTTTTTAACCCTTTCTTCCTCTTTTTGCAGTGCTGTTCTCCAGTGTGGTCTTCCGGCACTGACTCATTTCAAAGTCTTGGACAGAGTTACGTCATCAGTCAGGTTTATTTTACCAACTCTTAATGTTGACTTGTGGCATGGATGTAAAGTGAGTTCATGATGTTACTTGCATAAAATGCGCTACAGCGACAAACGTCTACATTCTTCAATACGTGACCTGGCTGTTTGTGCTCGCAGCGCCAGGTAGGCTGCTGCTGCAAACAATGTGTCGTTTTCTGGCACCAGGTTGAATGCTACTCAGTTTCCTATGAATTCTATTTTGACAACAAATAAAATGTGGAATAGTTTGCCTAGTGCAGTTGTGGAATCTTCTAATCTCCAAATGTTTAAGCGAGGAGCAAATTCGTTCTCGCTCTCTGTTGATGACGTCTCCTGAATTCAGGTGAATCGTATTTACTTGCTATGCCTTCATATTTAATAATTAATCAACTTTTCCTATAACTTGTCTCTCTGCAGGCTAATTTCCCTTTGGAGCCCTCCTGGCTTTTGGTCTGCTGACTCTGTCCATAAGGGTTTTTAGCTGAAGATTTAAAAAAGAAAAAAGGAAGAAACAAATACATACGTGATATGTACACACACACACACACACACACACACACATATATATATATATATATATATATATATATATATATATATATGCGTGTGTGTGTGTGTGTGTATGTATGAATGTATGTACTGAAATTGAGCAGCGGGGAATAAGGACACACACACGCCAAGAATCTTCAACTTTTAATGTTTTAGCTTCGCTGAAGGTCTGAAGTTACCCTGCAAGAGGTCTATAACAGAACATCCTACACCCGGCTCCGCCTATTGCTTAAAAAAGTGGCATCCCTTAAGGGTGTGATGTTACCCCTCTGCAATGGCCTTGTCATCCTCTGTGAAAATGAAATACTATGGTAAATAACTTTTCTTTCTGAAATACACATTGGAAAACAAGCGTTTTGCAGTGGCTTTGCAGATCGGTCTGGCTGTGAAACTGCACCGCTGCACTCAGTGAATAATTTTCTGTGATTTCATATGGTATGATAAAAAACGTATTTCTGTGATTTTTCATAAAATAAAATGTTCACGAGCCCTGAGTTACTTTTGTACATAGCTGATTTTGACATTATACCTGTTGAAACATTACTGTGATGGAAGTTTGTTGGTAATAATGTATTTTTCTCTAGTACCAATTACATTTTCATTATGGCTAATATGCCATGGTGCCTAGAATGATTTTCTTTTCATCCAAGGGCTGGTGTGGACACATTAGATCGAATGTGCCCTACACACTCCAGCATTCGTCGCAAAGATGGTTACTGCATTTTTCATGATTTGATCAATGTTTGTTGTGTAGATGATTATTTAATGCATAATCAGAAGTATGAGCAGAAGAATGGGATGAGGATTGACAGGCAAAATTCCCTTCAACTATTTGCTGCAGAGAGTCAGTGTACCAGAAGGCACCAGACCACAGAGAACTATTGTCCAGAAGGCATCAGACCACAGGACTGTTGACCAGAAGGCACCAGACTTTAGAACTGTTGACTAGAAGGCACCAGACCACAGAATTGTTGACCAGAAGGCATCAGACCTTAGAACTGTTGACCAGAAGGCACCAGACCACAGAACTGTTGACCAGAAGGCACCAGACCTTAGAACTGTTGACCAGAAGGCACCAGACCACAGAATTGTTGACCAGAAGGCACCAGACCTTAGAACTGTTGGCCAGAAGGCACCAGACCTTAGAACTGTTGACCAGAAGGCACCAGACCACAGAATTGTTGACCAGAAGGCACCAGACCTTAGAACTGTTGGCCAGAAGGCACCAGACCTTAGAACTGTTGACCAGAAGGCACCAGACCACAGAATTGTTGACCAGAAGGCACCATACCTTACAACTGTTGACCAGAAGGCACCAGACCTTAGAACTGTTGGCCAGAAGGCACCTGTAGTGTCTGTAAAAAAACCCATTTTCTTTAATGCACTATGTACCTTAACTCTTGGGGCATTCTTCTTAACTTTGGGAACATTCTATGTTTTTGAAATGTATGTGTTTAGTTGTTGATACATTGTCGGAAGCTGATAAAGAGTGCCATGTGTTTGGTTGTTGACCAGAAGGCACGATGTCGGAACAGTAGCGGAAATAAGTTATGTTGCTGCTAAGATGCTGCTGTTATTACGTAGTGTCTGTAAAAAAACCCATTTTCTTTAATGCACTATGTACCCAGTTGGACACAGGTTTCCCTGGTACACCTTCATGAGAGAGTTAAAAATGACATGGTAACAGTGTTTACTGGGGGATGGGGAGGACTCTTTCTCCGTTAGTGAGAGTTCACCAATTAGCTCTGGAGTTCGTTTAGTGGGAGGAGTCATTAGGTTTGGTTGAAGAAAGACACACACACACAAGGAATGAAAAAAAAATCTGGAGTAGGTGACATCGCTGTACAGAAGATTGCTGTCACTTTTAATATAAGTTTATTAAGATTCCATTTAACTTTTTCGGCCAAGACGTTATTTTATCACCGTGTCTGTATTATTTATGTCATATTCATTACACAATACTTAAAATTTATAAAAATTTTAAAATTATATTGGTATTGGTGAAAATCACGAACATCATAACAGGATATTTTAACCTTATAACATAAGCCAAGTTTACAGTATCAGTTGCAGTGCGTTTCCTACAGATACTATAATAGGCAGCTATAAAAGAAGTGCAGCAGCACTTGTTTGAATATACCAAAAACTCAGTGGAGGTGTTGAAAGTTTCTGACACAGTGGCTTCTCTCTCTCTCTCTCTCTCTCTCTCTCTCTCTCTCTCTCTCTCTCTCTCTCTCATATTAGCTAACGCAAAGTGACATGATGTCTTCTAGAAATACCGCTGCACTAATATATGCAGTTCTGATATGACATTAAGACCATCTAATCTTGGCTAAACTAATATATATATATATATATATATATATATATATATATATATATATATATATATATATATATATATATATATATAATTTTGGGCAGAGGGTGGGGTTGGGGATTAAGTTACTGTTGTTAAGCAGTCTTAAGGTTTTATAGAAAATTTTTTCAATATTTGAGTTTTGTATTTCAGTTTTATTTTCTTATAAGCATAATATTTCAACACAATACAGGTACTAACAGTTTACTTAGGCAAATCATGGGATGAGAAGTATTCACGTAACGTTAATTTCTGGAGGAGGTCTAAAATATTTTAGAAAGGTTTGTGTTATATTTGTAGTTAAGGTATTATAATTTACAACTTACAATTGTTGCAGACATTGTTTGTATTAGGAGACTAAAATCATATAAAGTCTTTGCAATTATCTGTATTTGCATTTTTTAAGGAAATATGTGTGCAAAAATGTAATTGAGTAATAAACTTTATATAAGTATTTATAGTTGATTACAATTCTTAAATATGAAAAATTGTGAAATTATACTAGTGATTGTATTTGATATTGCCCCCATCTTGTAAGTGAAGTTATAATTGTAATTTGATAATATCAGGTAACATGATCCTAATCGTAATAGACATAAAGCAAATGTAATTACCCCTAACCTGCTTATATTATATAAAACATATGCTGCTGGTGCGGCTACTTCCATAATGAATGGATGAGCATAAAAATAATGGGAACAAAATGTAAAATTGTTTCTGTATACATGGGAGAAAACTGATTAGAAATTCAGTGTTTTTTCCACTGCACCCTCGGTTTCTCCTCAAGCACCTGTGAACTGTTCAGTCTTCAATAACCGTCTTTACCTTCTCGGATCTATGGGTGGGTTCATGTCTACACCCTTCTTGGCCAGTCAAGCAATTCAGGTCCTCTGACTTCAAACCATTCCTGGACTATTATGGCCATGGATGGGGGCAGTGGTCGTGAATGATAATGACAGAACTAGGTGTGGAAAGGATAATTCAGCTGGTGAAGGAAGGAGGAAGAAATCCTGGAAGAATTTCAATGCATTTTCTACTAGTGAAACTCCCTTCAGTCCTGGTGATATCAATATACCATGTAAATCCAGCCTCACACGTTCACAGTTACGTGTCATCTTCCGGCCACCTCAAACGTTTTCTGGTGGTATCTGATGGGAAAAATCTGAATTTTTAACAATTTACATGCTGCTTCTCGTAACAGGAAAATAATGATATATCGTTTGGGGAAATATAATGCTAAGTAACATCCCTGCAATAAATTAATGTTTATTCATCTATGAGGATTAATACTTACAATATCAATAAGTTTGCCTCTTCCAACCTCTTGACTACTAAAACAGCTCGAGCTGATTGGTGAAATTCACGTTAAGAGAGGAACAGCACCACCTTTAGTAAACAGTGTCTCAAACAGACAATTAATAATATATCATTATGAAGACATACAGAATTTTAAACGTTATCAATGACAGTAACGGCCTCAGATGTTGCAATGTCAGATACAGCCAATCAATCAATCAGTATTCATGTGATTTAATGGAGTATCTCTTGTTCAGTTATAATGATAGTTACTGCCACAGCACCCTCTAATACACACTAACAAGTTTCAGTCACCCAATCATGGCTGCAGACTTAGGTGCTGTATTAACTAGTAGTATTCGTTATAGTTCCAAAATGAACAGACAACAGCAAAATATAATATAGGCCTCCGAGCGCACATCGTCACTCTACGAGAAAGTTGGCTTTCATTACACGCAGTTGCACAGCGTCTTTACGTCTCCCCAACAACGCTGAGACTGGGAAATTGACTGACTTTGTAAGCATATTTTTTCAACTATAAACTTATAAAAACCTGTGGAAATTATGAAACATAAATTAAAGTTGCCTTGGTCCTGTTGAACTCTTTATTTGTTATTCTTTCTTTTACTTCCCGGAATACCAAATAGCTTTCCTAAGGCAGGCAGGCTATAAATGATCTTAATTGAAGACTGCATGTTAATTGGTACATTTTAGTTCGAAGACTTCCACCACGAACGACCACCTGTCGCTAATAACGACGACTTTCGATGAGCAGCAGCAGAAGATCCTTTTACCAATACTACTGCTATTCGTGAACGTCTGGCATTGAATATTTCGGCTATGACGGCGCGAAGACGTCTGCGTGAGGCAGGAATTCCTCGTAGAATTCCTGCCAAGAAGGAATTTTTCACCAAGCGGCATCAAAAGTTGATAGGCTTGCCTTGTTCAACAGTTTGCAGGAGGATGCTGTTGCTGTTTGAGATTGATCTGCTTATACCAGCACGGGCTTTTGCCCATCGAGCAGCCTGTATGAATATTTTGGGTGTGGAAGGTGGTTTTTAAAGATATGAGCCTTTATTATAATCTAAATTGATTGTGCAGGTTGAATGCTATAATATGGAATTCTGGTCTCGAGTTGTATTCACTGACGAAAGGTCTTTCACTAGTAATATAGTAGCCGCAGAATACATAACTGCAGACCGAATAATAGAAAGTGTTGTATAATCATTAATAGCAGTCAAACCATACTAATTATAAGCAAGGGTAATATTATAATCAAAAGATAATCATTTTTGTCAATAACCATGTATTTTCTGTTAATGGAATTATATTGCCAATGAGAAGTGTGAAAATAAAATTGTTCATGGAAAAACCCCATCAGTTCTACTATTGCCAGCTTTCAGGCACAAATGCATTATTAATGTTAAGAATAAATCACGTAGGTAAACTAGTAATATAGAGTACAGTGTTTACTGAATTAAAGAATAATATAACGGACCATTGCATATGAAATTTGATGCTATTATTGGTATTAATCCTGTAGATGAATGCATTCTTAACTTACTGCAAGGTTTGTTACTTGGTATTTTATTTCCCAAACGATATATCATTATTTTCTCAATTATGAAAAGCAAAGCCGTGAAATTTTTTAAAATTAAATTTTTTCCTTCAGATACTACTAAAGAAACATTTGAGGTGACCAGGAGGGGCATGTCACCGTAAACATGTGGGGCTGGATCTTTCTCACATTGGGTGATATCACCAGGATTGAAGGGAGGTTCACTGGTGAAAATACACTGAAATTGTCAGGATTTTCTTCCTCCTTCATTTCAACAGCGGAATTATTCCTTCCCATCCGCTCCTGTCATTTTCTATTCACGACCGCTGCCCCATCCATACTGCCACAGAATAGTCCAGGAATAGTTCAAGGTCGAGAGCATCTGCAATTGCTGACTGGCCAAGTAAGGGTGCAGTCATGAACCCCAGAGAATATTTGGGCTAATTTGGTAAATGGTTGGAGCCTGAGAGAGAGAGGAGACCAGATCAACTTATGGACCACTGGCGAACACAATGGAGCTCCTCCACAACTGACCGTAGATAGTCAGAACCATGAATCTTCTATGCTAAAATAGATTGCAAGAGGTGATCGGTAGAAAGAAGGTGGCTGAACTTCACTAATATTAAAAATAAGTGTAAAAATTGCGTGCGTATATTTGATTACCCCATGGCGCCTTCTGAACTTCCATGTAATATGATTTGGCACTGATCCAAGCACAAAAATTCAAACAAACGTATGCATATGGTTTAGCTCCAGGTCATGATTATTGTAATTTATTTATTAGAAAGGTGAATTTGATACCTAAATGGAGTTAAAAATCTAAAGGGAATTTTGCTATCCTGATTTCCTTATACATTCTCTAAAAAAAAAACCTCAAGATAATATCATCAATCTACATTTCTCCAAATAGCCCTTTCTGTGAGGACAGGTAAATGACTGAAGGGTTGTTTAACAATAGAGGTGTTCCCTCTCTTATCCTCACACGAGTGATGATAAGAAAGGAAAAGGAATTTCTGTCCGTATGACATTAAAACTTGTATCATAATCAATACATTAAAAATATAAGCCAAGTAGAAGATGATGTGTTTACTCATATCATAATAATTATTTTAATGAACGGCGTAGGGAATAAACTCACAGTATATTCCAAGAGGGAATACAAACCCAAACTATGAATACATGAAACCCTCTGAATGTAAATAATTGTCATCATTGGCAAACGAATTAACTTTACCATATGGTAATGGTTAAAAGTTTGCACCAAGTTTGGGAGTCCTTCTTCACTTTCCATTGTTCGTTGTGGAATTTTCTCTTTCCCTAGTTGTGTTTCATTTTGACTCATCAGTAACGTCTACTCTCTCCTTTCCTTCTATATATTTGCTAATGAAAGAGTGAGTTTAATCCATCTTTCTTCTTTAAATGTTGTTGTATTCAGTAAATCTACACTACTATACTAGTACTAGAGAAATGCTATAAAACATTACAGGCATTAGCATAAACAAGAAAATATTTTAGGTGGAACTGTCAGCCATATACTTTATCCACGACTGCACTACCTCAAGACGGAACAGTAACATGCCATCTGTCTTGATCTACTACTCTACCATTCATCGGAGTCTCCAACTGGCCCACTGTCCCCACCAATTTCTAGCTGAAGTAGCTGCTCAGACTGAGGCCTTCATCGGTACAGCAAAAGAAAGCAAAGCCAGTTTAATTACGTTTTATAATTCCAAAATCCGTAAGACTGCCACAACAGTAACTTAATCCCCAACCCCACCGTCTGCCCAAATTATATATATATATATATATATATATATATATATATATATACAGTATATATATATATATATATATATATATATATATAGATATATATATATATATATATATATATATATATATATATTAGTTTAGTCAAGATTAGATGGTCTTAATGTCATATCAGAACTGCATACTTAGTGCAGTGGTATTTCTAGAAGACATCATGTCACTTTGCGTTAGCTAATATGAGAGAGAGAGAGAGAGAGAGAGAGAGAGAGAGAGAGAGAGAGAGAGAGAGAGAGAAGCCAATGAAAAGCCAGAAACTTTCAACACTCCACTGAGTTTTTAAGATTCAATCATGCTGTTGCACTTCTTTATAGCTGCCTCTATCATAGTATCTGTAGGAAACGCACTGCAACTGATACTGTAAACTTGGCTTATGTTATATGTTAAAATATCCTGTTATGATGTTCAGATTTTCTACCAATACCAATATAATTTTTTAATTTTTATAAATTTTAAGTATTGTGTAATGAATATGACATAAATAATGACAGACACGGTGATAAAATAACGTCTTGGCCGAAAGTTAAATGGAATCTTTAATAAACTTATATTAAAAGTGACAGCAATTTATACAGCGATGTCACCTACTCAGATTTTTTTTTTTATTCCTTGTGTGTGTGTGTCTTTCTTCAATCCAAACCTAATGACTCCCTCCCACTAAACGAACTCAGAGCTAATTGGTGAACTCTCTAACGGAGAAAGAGTCCTCCCCCATCCCCCTCAGTAAACACTGTTACCATATCATTTTTTTAACTCTCTCATGAAGGTGTACCAGGGAAACCTGTGTCCAACTGTACCTTAACTCTTGGGGCATTCTCCCTTAACTTTGGGAACATTCTATGTTTTGAATGTATTATATGAGTAGCTGAGAAGAGGCCATGTTTGGCTGTTGACATGATGTCAACAGTAGCGGAAATACTATGTTGCTGCTAAGATGTTGGGCTACATTATGCCATCCTCCACACACATAAAGGCTATCACAAATGGGCGACGAGGATAACCTGTGAAGAGACGTCTGCAACAAAGTTATGAGGTGTCAAGAGCCTGTTCATCCAGAAACCTGGTTTGTGTTGGAGCCGCCAAGTTTGCATAGAGCCAAGGCTAGACTACGGTAGCCTTAGTTAGCCTACCCTACTGGATACGTGAGTAACTTCAGCCTAAGTTAGATTACCGGTGACGATGACTACCCCGCTACAGTTAACGCCCTTACCAGCATTTTCCCCTCAGGAGTCTGCAAATGTTTCCCAGAAGTAGGCAGACTGGAAGGAGTCTTTTTCATACTATATACAAGGTAGTGGTATAACAAAAGATGCCCAGAAAAAAGCTGTATTGCTTCACCAAGCAGGTATGGAAGTTCAGCGTATTTTTAGAACATTAACTGTTGCTGGTGATACTTTTGATGATGCAGTTGCAGTTTTGGATAACCATTTTATGCCTAAGAAGAATGTTGCATATGAGAGGCATGTTTTCAGGCAAGCTTGCCAAGGTCCATCCGAAAGTATGGATACTTACTTAACTAGGTTAAGAAATTTGATTAAGTCGTGTGAGTACCCTGCAGCTGAGGTCAATTTTAATTTAAGGGATCAGATCATAGAGAAGTGTTTTTTTAAGAAACTAAGAGTAAGGTTTTTAAGGGAAAGAAACCTAACTTTATTAGATAATATTGTGGAGATGGCAAATCGAAGAGGATTCTGTTAGGCCTAGGCCAGATAATCTTAAAGTGAATAAGTTACGTTATCAAGCCCATGTTAATGGTACATTTCAAGGAAAAAGAGGAGGAAGCGCAGGAAATTTTGTGCATTCTAATAGGCTGAGAAATGGTAAGCCTAACTTTAGTGTAAATCAAAATTGTTGGCGATGTGGTCTGCAAGGTCATTGGCATAATGACTGTGTTGTTGCAAGGGATAAGGCATGCCGAAGGTGTGGTAAGATTGGACATTTGGCCCGTATTTGCCGGTCCAACCTCAGTAGTGTTTCTCATACAAATTATGAGTCAGAACATAAGCCTAAAGGTCAGTGTCACAACCTGAAATGAAAAAGTCCAGGGAAGAAGTGGTAGTTCTGGAAATTATTCCAGAGGCCCCAGAGGTCATGCTGGGCCAAACCAGCATGTCAATGTTGTTAAAGATTCTCAGAGTGAAACTTTTTATGATGATGATGATCACTAGGAGGATCATTATTTGTTTAATGTCAGAGGCATTTGTGAAACATCTACTTTATTTAATTTTAATGTTAGTAACGTGCCAATTAAATTTATGATTGATTCAGGTGCTACTTGTAATGTTATTACTGCAATTGATTTTGAGATGTTGAGTATGTATGTATGTTTAAGAAACTGTAATAAGAATCTGTATCCTTATGGTGTCACAACTCCATTAAAGGTAAGAGGAGAATTCAGCAGTAAGATTGAATCTCCATCTGGGAGAGTTTGTGTGGAGGCAGATTTTATTGTGGTAGAGAAAAAATGTCATTGATGTTAATTTACTTGGAAAAATACTGCCATAGCAATAAATATGTTAAGGATTGGTGAGGATGTAAATGCAATAAATACTAGTACTGCATGTGATAAGTATTCCAGTTTGAAAGTTAAATATGAAACTTGCTTTTCAGGTCTGGGTAAGTTGACTGATTTTTCATTGAAGTTACATGTTAACCCTAATGAAACCTGTAGCACAACCTATGAGAAGAATTCCTTTAATATTAGGGGCAAGTGGAAAAACACTTGATGATTTGTTGGGTTTGGATATCATTGAACCAGTACAGGGACCAACTGAATGGGTATCGGCTCCTGTATTCGTCCCAAAGCCTGGGAATAGTAAGGAATTGCGACTCTGTGTTGATATGAGAAGAGTCAGTGAGGCTATTTTGAGAACTAGACATCCAATTCCTACTATTGATGAATTGTTGATTGATATGAATGGTGCTGTTGTTTTTTCTAAACTTGATTTGAAGTGGGGTTTTCATCAAATTGAGTTAGACCCTGAGAGTAGATATTTAACAGCTTTTGTAACTCACAAAGGTTTGTTTAGGTACAAACGGTTGTTGTTTGGAGTTAACTGTGCTCCTGAGGTTTATCAACATATTATACAACAAGTATTACATGATTGTGAAGGAGTTAAAGTGCTAGCAGATGACATAATTGTGTATGGTACTAATGTCAAAGAGCATGACAAAAGGCTGGAAAAGGTATTGGCAACATTGTGTAGTAGAAATCTAACTCTGAATCCAGATAAATGTAAATTTGGTATAGAAAAACTAGTATTTATGGGTCATGTTTTATCAAAGAGAGGCATTGAACCTACTGATGACAAAGTCAGAGCTGTAAACGAGGCTAAGAAGCCTAAAAATGTAAACAAGGTTAGGAGTTTCCTTGGTCTTGTAAATTACTGTGGAAGGTTTATAAATAATCTGTCTACTGTTGAAGAACCATTGAGAAGGTTAACTAGGAAGAATGTAATTTGGCATTGGGGAAGTGAACAGGAACATTCATTCAGGGAATTAAAAAGAAGACTTACTTCTGCTGAGAGCATGGCTTATTTTAATCCAGTATTACCTACTCAAGTAATTGTAGATGCTAGTCCAATTGGACTGGGAGCTATTTTAGTACAGAAACAGGATAATGGATGTTTCAAACCTGTAATTTATGCCAGTAGATCTTTGACAGATGTTGAACGTCGGTACTCCCAGACAGAAAAAGAGGCACTTGCCGTTGTTTGGGCTTGTGAAAGGTTTAGACTATATGTTTTAGGTATTCATTTTGAGCTAATTAGTGATCATAACCCACTAGAGGTGATATAGTCTCCTAAGTCAAAACCTCCTTTGCGTATTGAAAAGTGGGCTCTAAGACTGCAGCCTTTTGATTTTAAAGTAAGGTATAAACCTGGGAGGACTAATGCAGCTGATGCATTGTCGAGATTGCCCTTATCAGATATTCCTAAAAGTAATGTAGCTGAAGAATATGCTTACTTTATTGCCAAAAGTGCAACACCAGTAGCCTTAACTACTAAGGAAATTGAACAAGAGTCTGGTGTTGATGTTGAGTTGAGTAAAGTCCGTAAGGCTATCAGAAATGGTGATTGGAATGAGGTTCCAGATTTTAAACATGTTAAAGATGAAGTATGTATTTTGGGATGTTTACTCTAAGAGGTCAAAGAATAATAATACCTAAATCTTTAAGAAGGCAAATTCTGACTTAGCTCATGAAGGCCATCAGGAATTGTAAAATGTAAAAGTAGACTAAGACAGAAAGTGTGGTGGCCAGGATTAGATAAAGAAGTGGAACATTATGTAAGAAATTGTAAAGCATGTTTGTTAATGAGTAGTAATAATAAGCCAGAACCCTGAAACCTACTCCTTTACCTGATAGGCCATGGCAACACATTGGTGTTGATATATGTAGACCTTTACCAACTGGTGAGAGTTTGTTAGTTGCTGTGGATTATTATTCTAGATGGTTTGAAGTAGGAATACTGTAAGATGTCTTGATCATTGGTTTACATCTCATGGTTTACCAGAGCTCATTGTAACTGATAATGGTGTGCAGTTTACATCTGCAGAGTTTAAAGATTTTGTAAGGGTAAATGGTATTTGTCACAGAAAAGTAACACCTTATTCCCTCAAGCTAATGGTGAAGTGGAGAGACAAAATAGGTCTATTATGAAAGCTATTAAAACAATTAGAGCTGAAGGGAAGGATTGGAGAAAAGAGTTAAATACTTTTCTTAAAGCTTACAGATCCACTCCTCATACTGTAACTAATGTTAGTCCTGCTGAAATCATGTATGGTAGGAAAATTAGAACAAAATTGCCTGAAATGTGTTCAGATTACACTGGTTGTGATGATGAGATTAGAATAAGGGACCAAAAATGTAAAGAAAAGGGGAAAGAGTACTATGATAAGAAATTCTATGTAAAAGAGGGACAAGTAAGCAAAAGTAATTTAGTAGTTTTACAACAAAGTAAAGAAAATAAATTGTCACCAAATTTCTGTAGTGAACCTTATAGAGTCATTGAGAAAAAAGGTAATAGTGTTCAAGTTGAGAGTACTGAGGGAATACAAAGGAGGAGGAATGTTGTTCATATGAAAAAAATTAATTTTGAAAATGAAAAAGATAAGTTTGAGTTTTGGAATGATTGTAGTAATGATGTTGGTGAATTCAGTGATATTAATGAATTCCATTTTAGATCTGACAATGATGAGTTTCATGTAAATAGTTCAGTGTCAGGTCAGGAACAACCAAATGTTAATTCAAATGATAATGCTACAACAAGTAGACCTACACCAGGTGCTGATATTGTTGAAAGGTCTACTAGGGTAAGGAAACCTCCTAGATATTTGAATGACTATGTGAGGTAATGAAGTTTTGTGCATACAGTATGATGTCATTTATACTGAGTTGCTGTTGAGTGTAAAATGTTTTTCCTGTTGTTTTGTAAAGGAAAAGAACCTTGATTTTTTTTACATTGTTTTATAGCATGGGTGTTGAGTTTGAATGCTCAATAAGGCAGGGATGTAGTGTCTGTAAAAAACCCCATTTTCTTTAATGCACTATGTACCTTAACTCTTGGGGCATTCTCCCTTAACTTTGGGAACATTCTATGTTTTGAATGTATTGCGCGAGAAGCTGAGAAGAGCGCCATGTGTTTGGTTGTTGATACATTGTCGGAACAGTAGCGGAAATAAAGTTATGTTGCTGCTAAGATGCTGCTGTTATTACGCCATCCTCCACACATAAAGGCTATCACAGCACCAGACCACAGAATTGTTGACCAGAAGGCACCAGACCTTAGAACTGTTGACCAGAAGGCACCAGACCTTAGAACTGTTGGCCAGAAGGCACCAGACCTTAGAACTGTTGACCAGAAGGCACCAGACCACAGAATTGTTGACCAGAAGGCACCAGACCACAGAACTGCTGACCAGAAGGCACCAGACCTTAGAACTGTTGGCCAGAAGGCACCAGACCTTAGAACTGCTGACCAGAAGGCACCAGACCACAGAATTGTTGACCAGAAGGCACCAGACCTTAGAACTGTTGGGCCAGAAGGCACCAGACCTTAGAACTGTTGGCCAGAAGGCACCAGACCAGAATTGTTGACCAGAAGATACCAGACCTTAGAACTGTTGACCAGAAGGCACCAGACCTTAGAAATGTTGGCCAGAAGGCACCTGTAGTGTCTGTAAAAGAAGGCCCAGACTTTTCTTGAACAGAAGCACTATGTACCTTAAACTGTTGGGGCATTCTCACCAGACCACAGAATTTTGGAAGGTACAGACTAAAACTGTTTTTGAATGGCATTGCATTAGAACTGCTGAGAAGAGCACCAGACCTTGGTTGTTGGCCAGACATTGACGGAACAGTAGGCGAGAAGGCAAGACCTTAGAACTGTTGTTGAAGGCACCAGATGCACAGAATTGTTGACTAGAATCCTCCAGACATTAAATCTGCTGACCAGAAGGCACCAGACCACAGAACTGTTGGCCAGAAGGCACCAGACCTTAGAACTGTTGACCAGAAGGCACCAGACCTTTAGAACTGTTGGCCAGAAGGCAGAAGACCTTAGAACTGTTGACCAGAAGGCACCAGACCACAGAATTGTTGACCAGAAGGCACCAGACCACAGAACTGCTGACCAGAAGGCACCAGACCTTAGAACTGTTGGCCAGAAGGCACCAGACATTAGAACTGCTGACCAGAAGGCACCAGACCACAGAATTGTTGACCAGAAGTCACCAGACCTTAGAAATGTTGACCAGAAGGCACCAGACATTAGAACTGTTGGCCAGAAGGCACCAGACAGAATTGTTGACCAGAAGATACCAGACCTTAGAACTGTTGACCAGAAGGCACCAGAACTTAGAACTGTTGACCAGAAGGCACCAGACCTTAGAACTGTTGACCAGAAGGCACCAGACCACAGAATTGTTGAACAGAAGGTACCAGACCTTAAAACTGCTGACCATAAGGCACCAGACATTAGAACTGTTGGCCAGAAGGTACCAGACCTTAAAACTGCTGGCCAGAAGGCACCAGACATTAGAACTGTTGGCCAGAAGGCACCAGACCTTAGAACTGTTGGCCAGAAGGCACCAGACCTTAGAACTGTTGGCCAGAAGGCACCAGACCTTAGAACTGTTGGCCAGAAGGCACCAGACCACAGAATTGTTGACTAGAAGGCACCAGACCTTAGATCTGTTGACCAGAAGGCACCAGGCCTTAGAACTGTTGGCCAGAAGGCACCACACCACAGAACTGTTGACCAGAAGGCACCAGACCACAGAACTGTTGACCAGAAGGCAGAAGACCTTAGAACTGTTGACCAGAAGGCACCAGACCACAGAATTGTTGACCAGAAGGCACCAGACCACAGAACTGTTGACCAGAAGGCACCAAACCTTAGACCTGTTGACCAGAAGGCACCAGACCACGGAACTGTTGGCCAGAAGGCACCAGACCACAGAATTGTTGACCAGAAGGCACCAGACCACAGAACTGTTGACCAGAAGGCACCAGACCACAGAATTGTTGACCAGAAGGCACCAGACCACAGAACTGTTGACCAGAAGGCACCAGACCACAGAACTGCTGACCAGAAGGTACCAGGCCACAGAACTGTTGACCAGAAGGCACCAGACCACAGAACTGTTGGCCAGATTGCGCCAGACCACAGAATTGTTGAGCAGAAGGCACCAAACCTTAGAACTGTTGACCAGAAGGCACCAGACAAAAAAATTGTTGACTAGAAGGCACCAGACCTTAGAACTGTTAACCAGAAGGCACCAGACCTTAGAATTGTTGATCAGAAGGCACCAGACCACAGAACTGTTGACCAGAAGGCACCAGACCACAGAATTGTTGACCAGAAGGCACCAGACCTTAGAACTGTTGGCCAGAAGGCACCAGACCACAGAATTGTTGAGCAGAAGGCACCAGACCTTAGAACTGTTGAGCAGAAGGTACCAGACCACAGAATTGTTGACCAGAAGGCACCAGAAATTAGAACTGTTGACCAGAAGGCACCAGACCACAGAAATGTTTACCAGAAGGCACCAGACCACAGAACTGTTGACCAGAAGGCACCAGACCTTAGATCTGTTGACCAGAAGGCACCAGACCACAGAATTGTTGACCAGAAGGCACCAGACCACAGAACTGTTGACCAGAAGGCACCAGACCACAGAACTGTTGACCAGAAGGCACCAGACCTTAGAACTGTTAACCAGAAGGCACCAGACCACAGTGCTGTTGACCAGAAGGCACCAGACCTTAGAACTGTTGACCAGAAGGCACCAGACCTTAGAACTGTTGACTAGACCCACAGAATTGTTGACCAGAAGGCACCAGACCACAGAACCGTTGACCAGAAGGCACCAGACCACAGAACTGTTGACCAGAAGGCACCAGACCATTAGGACTGTTGACCAGAAGGCACCAGACCACAGAACTGTTGACCAGAAGGCACCAGACCACAGAACTGTTGACCAGAAGGCACCAGACCACAGAACTGTTGACAAGAATGCACCAGACCACAGAACTGTTTACCAGAAGGCACCAGACCACAGAACTGTTGACCAGAAGGCACCAGACCACAGAATTGTTGACCAGAAGGCACCAGACCTTAGAACTGTTGACCAGAAGGCACCAGACCTTAGAACTGTTGACCAGAAGGCACCAGACCACAGAATTGTTGGCCAGAAGGCACCAGACCACAGAACTGTTTACCAGAAGGCACCAGACCTTAGAACTGTTGACCAGAAGGCACCAGACCACAGAACTGTTGACCAGAAGGCACCAGACCTTAGAACTGTTGACCAGAAGGCACCAGACCACAGGACTATTTACCAGAAGGCACCAGACCTTAGAACTGTTGACCAGAAGGCACCAGACCACAGAACTGTTGACCAGAAGGCACCAGACCACAGAACTGTTGACAAGAATGCACCAGACCACAGAACTGTTTACCAGAAGGCACCAGACCTTAGAACTGTTGACCAGAAGGCACCAGACCACAGAATTGTTGACCAGAAGGCACCTGACCTTAGAACTGTTGACCAGAAGGCACCAGACCACAGAACTGTTGACCAGAAGGCACCAGACACAGAATTGTTGACCAGAAGGCACCAGACCTTAGAACTGTTTACCAGAAGGCACCAGACCACAAAATTGTTGACCAGAAGGCACCAGACCTTAGAACTGTTGACCAGAAGGCACCAGACCTTAGATCTGACCACAGAACTGGCTGACCAGAAGGTACCACAGAACTGTTTACCAGAAGGCACCAGACCTTAGAACTGTTTACCAGAAGGCACCAGACCACAGAACTGTTGACCAGAAGGCACCAGACCACAGAACTGTTGACCAGAAGGTACCAGACCACAGAACTGTTGACCAGATGGCACCAGATCACAGAATTGTTGACCAGAAGGCACCAGACCACAGAACTTATTGACCAGAAGGCAGGGCACCAGACCACAGAATTGTTGACCAGAAGGCACCAGACCACAGAACTGTTTACCAGAAGGCACCAGACCACAGAATTATTGACCAGAAGGCACCAGACCACAGAACTGTTTACCAGAAGGCACCAGACCACAGAATTGTTGACCAGAAGGTACCAGACCACAGAACTGTTGACCAGAAGGTACCAGACCACAGAACTGTTGACCAGAAGGTACCAGACCACAGAACTGTTAACCAGATGGCACCAGATCACAGAAGTGTTTACCAGAAGGCACCAGACCTCAGAATTATTGACCAGAAGGCACCAGACCACAGAACTGTTTACCAGAAGGCACCAGACCACAGAAGTGTTGACCAGAAGGCACCAGACCACAGAACTGTTGACCAGAAGGCACCAGACACAGAACTGTTTACCAGAAGGCACCAGACCACAGAATTGTTGACCAGAAGGCACCAGACCACAGAACTGTTGACCAGAAGGTACCAGACCACAGAACTGTTGACCAGAAGGCACCAGATCACAGAATTGTTGACCAGAAGGCACCAGACCACAGAACTGTTTACCAGAAGGCACCAGACCACAGAATTACTGACCAGAAGGCACCAGACCACAGAACTGTTTACCAGAAGGCACCAGACCACAGAATTGTTGACCAGAAGGTACCAGACCACAGAACTGTTGACCAGAAGGCACCAGATCACAGAACTGTTTACCAGAAGGCACCAGACCACAGAATTGTTGACCAGAAGGCACTAGACCTTAGAACTGTTGATCAGAAGGCACCAGACCACAGAATTGTTGACCAGAAGGCACCAGACCTTAGAACTGTTGGCCAGAAGGCACCAAACCTTAGACCTGTTGACCAGAAGGCACCAGATCACAGAACTGTTGACCAGAAGGCACCAGACCACAGAATTGTTGACCAGAAGGCACCAGACCTTCGAACTGTTGACCAGAAGGCACCAGACCACAGAATTGTTGACCAGAAGGCACCAGATCTTTGAACTGTTTACCAGACGGCACCAGACCACAGAATTGTTGACCAGAAGGCACCAGACCACAGAACTGTTGACCAGAAGGCACCAGACCACAGAACTGTTGACCAGAAGGCACCAGACCTTAGAAGTGTTGACCAGAAGGCACCAGACCACAGGATTGTTGACCAGAAGGCACCAGAAACAGAACTGTTGACCAGAAGGCACCAGACCACAGAATTGTTGAGCAGAAGGCACCATACCTTCGAACTGTTGACCAGAAGGCACCAGACCACAGAACTGTTTACTAGAAGCACCTTCACCCTCAGCTAAGGTACAGATCAAACAGGATTAAAAATTTAGAGCCGTTCAGATGTGCCCTGTGCACCCATCCGTAAGAACTGTATAAGGGCAAAACAATCTTTCGTCATGTGCTTAAGAATCGTGAGCGCAAAACATCTGCAAATCATATATAATCAGTCCCTTTACTGAGAAATTCAAACTCTTACCTTTTTATTTTGAAGTCATATTTTTTCAAGTCATACCAATTTTTTTGTGAGAAACTCATATCCACTAAGTGTTATAAAGATCAGAAATAAACAGTAGAAAAAAAGAAGCCAAAAAAATCTAATTCTAACATTTTTCATTACATACCCTCTGCGTGTTGTTTACCCATGGACTAATGATTCTGTTGTCAGATCTATCATTTAATTTACCAACGAACGTGTTGAAGTTAGTTTTAATTGAATATTTAATTGATTATTCACTGCGCCACACAGGTGAAAATGTTCCTCGTCACTGAACAACACAACTGCTGCATGGGGGACATGTTGTTGAATTTCCAAACACAATGCTCTGCGAGTTTCAGTGTCTCTTTCGCTGAGTTCTTGTGCCAACATCATTTTGTATGGATGCATTTGAAGATCATTGTGAAGAATTCTTCGCAAACTTCTTTCGGAAAGTCTAAGAGCCTGGGCGCGTTTAAATGTGGAACGGAGTGGAGACCGTTGAACTGAAGCTCTTACCGCTGCCACATTTTCTGGAGTTCTGGCGGTGCGAGGTCGGCCGGTTGATTTTCGTTTCAATGCAGATCCAGTAGCTCTGAAGTTGGTAACCCATAACAAGACCGTGTTTCGAGCTGGTACGGGATCATGTCTACCAAGATTGAAGTGCAAACGGAACGCTCTTTGTGTTGCAGTTACAGATTCGTTTGTTTTGATAAACGTTTCCACAATGAAAGCGCGATGCTCACCAGTCCAATTCAAGGCAGCAACTGAAAAAGAAACGAAAAACAATGGCATTATAAAGAAACAAAACAAAATGGCATTATATGAAAAAAATGACATTATATGTACTTTTCGAAAATAAAAACACTTTTTTATTTCTTTACTTTATTTGCCTTTTATTTAACCTACAAATGTGTCAGATCATTTTGCCTGACCCTGTATATATATATATATATATATATATATATATATATATATATATATATATATATATATATATATATATATATATATATATATATATATATATATATAAATAAAGAGGTGTCTTCCAATATTGGCAGGCCAAATTATTGTGAATATTTTTAACCTGGGACAGTGGCGTAGCTGGCATTCCATCAGTGGGGGCATGCCTAGGTGGGACCAACATTTTTTCGAGGGCGGGGGCAAAGAAAATTACACAAAACTAATAAACCAATTCTGTAATTAGTAAAATATACTATTTTCCAATGTATATATCCATGTGAATGAAGGAAAATAATAGCATTAGTAATTAGTAAACCTGCATTTGAAATTATAGAGCTCAATTTTCAATTAATTTGCAACTCTTATTATATGCAAATGTATTAAATACTGAAATATAAATTTCCTCACAGCCTTATATTCAACACTAACCTAATTTCTATTATCAAGTTTCAGTGTTCAACTATAGTATACCAATATCCTCGTCATGTAAACATATCAAAATAGTGCATACCATCAATAACACAAAAGACTTGTGACCCTCCAAAATCTCTTCAAAATCTCAACCTAACCCATTCCCTCTTCTTCATCTCCTCTCCCTGGAAAGTAACTCTAAGCACTTATTCAAAACTGAAACTATAGTTTCAATTACTTCATACATAAGTTCATAACATTAAGTTGGATCAAAATATCATGAACAAACGTCGTTTGTGTTAAAAACCTATATCTATTCATTTCTCAGCACTGTATAAGCTGTAAAGGTAACAAGAACCAAAACAATGTCATTAGATTATAGCACAACTGTAAATAAACTAAAATATTTTTGAATTTAGATGAAAGTAGACATCGTCATGATCAACGTCTGGTAATGACGGTAATTATTCCTGAACACCAGTGTAGTGTGCCGTTTTTTATACGTTGTGGTTAAAAGTTGCTTTCGACCGTCGTAGGTGGACATGACTGCTAGGGGGAGAATATCTGCTTTTGACCACCAAAGGGTTAAAGTTTAGCTACAAAGGGAATTTCAACTGGGGAGGCAGTGGGGGCGCCATGCATCCGACTGGTGGGCCCGGACACCCCAACAGCGACGCCACTGACATGGGACTAGGTAAGTAGCCCCTGTACTTTCAAGGAATGATTTCCTTAGCTGTAGCACTCCGTGGTTAGAGGAGGATATCTGAAACTACTCACTTTGAATGACGTCAGTCAAGTGGCGTAGGGGCCTTTTCGGGATATAGTAGGCTACGTCTATTCTAAAAGCAATTTTTTCTCCAAGACGGTGCGAGGAAATGGCTTTATTTTAATCCAAAACGGTGCCGGTTGAAGTGCACATTCTCTTTTATAAAGGCTCTGCTCCTAGTGTTGTATAAGGATCTAGAGAGAGAGAGAGAGAGAGTTGGAGGTCGGTAATGTATTGAGGGATAAAAATAGTCTGCGGTCTTCCTAATTCATTGCATAATGTCCAAATAAACGGAATACATTTGAAAACCAAATGACTATGTTCCAAATGAAGCGACACTTCACAAACTTCGTGTTTCCTCTAGCAGTTATGGAGGATAACCACACAACTCCCCATCAAAGGCATCAGGTCAGAGCGTACCCCTCACACAAGGCCAGGACCTTACCACCAAGCCCCCTGCTTACCTGTCTACCTTCCTAATTAGATCCAGTCCCGTCCCACCTGCAGAGCGACAACATATTTTTAAGAAACATATCCATTGCATAATTTGTTATCAGTACATTTATATGGTGTACAAATCAATATAGAAGCCCTCTCATTATTCTTGGAAATTAATTCATCCTTAAAAAAAAAAGAATGTCTGAGGTCCAGTTCCAGACGTAGGAGGTTTATGTTGCCATGGCAACGCGGGAAAGCTTGCATTTAAATCGTGAATGGTGGCAGCTGGTGGCCAGTCTACCAAACGCTGGTTGTGAGTGTCGACTCCAGCGGAACTTGCTCCCGAAAGAGAGGTTGTTTGCCGGCATTAAGTTTACACTAAGGCTAAACACACCTTTAGTTGTCCTGCGACATAATCCTCGATTGTCAGGCGGTAACTGTAAGAAAAGTGTTCGATAAAGAACTATTTACAAAATGTTATCATCTTAATGGCTTGATTTTTATTGACTGTTACTGTGTTAATAAACTACATCGAAGGAGATTCAAAGAAGTTTCTGAGGATTTGCAGCTCGGGTACAATGAAAATATCGGTAAGTACTAGCATTTCCACGTTATGTTTCATTCTTCCATCTTTACCGAAAACTTATTCTACACAGCTTGACAGGTCTCAGGTTAGCACACATACACATATTCATGATACACAATATATATGTGTATATATATATATATGTATATATATATATATATATATATATATATATATATATATATATATATATATATAGATATATATATATATATATATATATATATATATATATATATATATATATAGGTATATATATATATATATATATATATATATATATATATATATATATATATATATATATATATATATATATATATATGTTATAGGTTCGAATTCCGGTCAGGATAGGAACATAATTACATTATTCTCTCAGACCGTAAGTAATTCCTAACGCTCAGTAAATTCGGTATTAATGGGTGATTCCTATCCAGTATTCTAAACTTGATATACTTATCATAGTGCTTAAAACTACAAGTTTCGAACTTGGAACTCAGCTCTCATGCCGGAGATGTCTTGATTTTCATTCTCACTATGCAACCTCTGGGACTGGAATGTGTATAGCGCTGATAGGTGAATATACATACATACATACATACATACACACACACACACATATATATATATATATATTATATATATATATATATATATATGTATGTATATATATATATATATATATATATATATATATATATATATATATATATATATATATATATATATATATATATATATAGGTAGGTAGGTAGATAGACAGATAAATGCAAATGAGTATATGGCATCTACTATTTCCAGGCAACACTTTTCCAATTTTCCGTACCTCTTCTTGTATTCAAGGTTGGAATTTTGAAGGATTAACTGATAGATGTTTTAGCCATTCAATCATGGCTATCACCAGGGCAATGGCTCTACAAAGAAACTACAGTGGTTATTTAATGGTCAGTGTAGCCAAATTGTAAAAAAAAAGATTAAAAACAAAAAGAAGAAATAAATATGAAAGCCAAGGAAGAAACATGGTTTTGCAAGGCTTCGTCCTTCAGCTCCTTTGTGAATCCTAAAATAATTTTTTTGTTTTAGTTTAAAACACGTTTTTATTAAAATGCACTAAAAGTAAAAATAATTATTTGAAACACACCAAGATTTTCTTACAATTAATCATGTCTGCAAAAATAAAAGCGTGTGCGCCAAACATGGAGGGAAATGCCAAAAGAAATAAAAAAAAATATATATATTTCTTTTCATGTAGCAATTCCTTCCATGTTTGGCAGCCACGCTTTTATTTTTGTAGACATGATTTATTGTAAGAAAATCCTGGTGTCTCTCGAAAAATTATTTTTTCCTTTTAATGTATTTTGATAAAAGCGTGTTTTGAAAATTTTTTTATATTTTTTATTTTATACTTTTTAGTTTTGACAGAAATTGTAACCAATTTACTGTATGTTCCTGTCGAGCCAGAGAAGATTTGAAAAATCCGTAGAGTCATTAACTTATTCTACTGAGTCAAAGAAGGTATGAAAAATCCGAAGAATTTAATCCAAATCCTGAGATACTTGGAAAAATGCTACATCGTGTAAGCTGCATTGTCACCGGAATTGAGTAAGCATGCAAAATCTCAAGTCCATCGGGCGAAGGGAACACGTCGAAAATTGAGTTACAAGTTTTAACCCAAAACAGACAGACAGATGCAGAAGTCAAGTTAAATAAAAGCATATAATAAAAAATACAAGAGCAAAATGTTCGGTTGGAGGCGAGAACATAGTTGGAGGACACTTGAAAGTTCAGCATAGGCTGCTGTAATGCAGCTCAGCACTGCAGGAATATATATATATATATATATATATATATATATATATATATATATATATATATATATATATACATATATATATATATATATATATATATATATATATATATATATATATATATATATATATATATATAATGTGTTTATCGTTTCTAGGCATGTGCTTTTGGGCATGGTCTTTATGGTAGGCAATTCATATTAAGTACTAATGCATATTTGGCATCTATTATTTGAAGGCAACACTTTAACAATTTTCTGTACCTCCTCTGTTCATCAAGGCAGAAGTTTTACAGGAAAAGAGAAAATTTTTTGTTACATTCATTTATTCTGATGCTGACATCAGTCACTAATTCAGGGCAATCACCAGATCACTGATTACAACACACCAGTTTTCACAAAAACTGCAAGCACTTTATGAGAACCAGATGCTCACAAAGATTTTTTTTCAGGTTCTCTAAGGGCGGATTTTTGCTTATGTATGTTCACAAAATGCCAGCGTGTTTCCAATTATTGCGATAAAT
The DNA here is from genome assembly GCF_040412425.1 of Macrobrachium rosenbergii. Classification (NCBI taxonomy): domain Eukaryota; kingdom Metazoa; phylum Arthropoda; class Malacostraca; order Decapoda; family Palaemonidae; genus Macrobrachium; species Macrobrachium rosenbergii. The sequence continues at coordinate 20,687,075 of NC_089798.1, forward strand.
TTAATATCAACTCCTTGGAGTTGACGCCATGAGGCCTACATATCTTAAGTCAAGGGGCTTTCGTGCCTCCTCCAAACATTTAGCCTTGTAAAGCTTTTGATCCTGTACTCATTGGATCTCTTATGGATATTGCTGTTCCACAGCACAAGGGAAACTATTAAGCTGAGGCCTCCACTTCCTACCCGTAAGCTCTCCCTTAGCCTACTTTATGGCAGATATTTATGTTTTTTATGGATTTTTTTTCATGAGTGAGGTATTCTTCCATTTTCTTCCTAATCATGTCTTCTATACTGTTGCTTGGGTATCAGATATTTGTCAACAGTTATCTTACCCATTCCAGTTCCGCGTGGACAGCTTTCCAGGTGCTGTGGTTGAAAAGGCTCTTCTAACGCACAGGCACCAACATTAGAGCTTATGTATAAGTCTGGAAAGTCCTCTTGCATTAGTGCAATGAGCAGTGCTTGTAGTTTTTGTGAAAACTGGTGTGGTGTAATCAGTGATCTGATGATTGCCCTGAATTAATGATTGAAACAAGTGTCAGCGTCAGAATAAATAAATGTAGCCAAAACTTTTCTCTTTTCCTGTAAAACTTCCGCCTTGATGAACAGAGGAGGTACAGAAAAATGTTAAAGCGTTACCTTCAAATAACAGACGCCAAATATGCATTAGTACTTAATATGAATTGCCTACCATAAAGACCATGCCCAAAAGCACATACCTACAAACAATAAATACACTTTCTATATATATATATATATATATATATATATATATATATATATATATATATATATATATATATATATATATATAAAGATCTGTAATACATCAGTAAGCAGCAAATCTCGTGTAATATCAAATGTCCTCAGCCTCAGGATAACATTCACCGAAGGGGAACTTTTAAGTGATAAGCGATCCGTCACCGTGTGAACTCGAACCACTGAATGGTTGGGGGACGACGATTTGCTGCCATGAAAACTATTACGTCCGTTATTCTTTACTCTCCTTTATGATAGAAAACGGGATTATCGAATGGAACAACGGAGATTTATGAAGAATTCTTTAATCTCCTCTTGGCAGTGGAAATGATAATGAAAATATCAAGCTTTTACGTTTCACAGGTTGTGGAACTTAAGTCCAAAACACTTTAGCAGATTAATCGTTTATGAATGGATGTGTGAAACAAAAAATGGATGTGTGAAACAAAACTCATGAAAGAAAATCTTAAGTGTACAGTAATTGAAACAGTTTATATGTAAATATTTTATCATTTCATGCGTATTAGAAGTTGATCATCTACAGGAGGTTGCTGAAGGAATAGTTTCATTCCGATTCATTAGAGTGCCCTCATCTGTTCTTGAGATATCCTTCCAACAAGCACTGACCAGCAGATACGTCGGGCAGAGTTCGTGGGAGAGGTCTAGCTGCTTTCGTGGAAGGTGAAAAACTCATTGCCTTTTAATCTGACTTCGCTTTGTTATTTGACATGGCCATTTTCTTCTTCTCCTTCTCCTTCCATGGTTTTTCTTCTCCTTTCTTGGTAATCTTGGGACTGACGACGTTTGTCTTGTTGACAAGCAAATGTGATTTTTCCTCCTAATTCTTAATATTCGTTGATTATGCTCAGACTGATTGGGATTCTCCATTGCTGTTTGGGGTCTGTATAGCAGTGGGACTTTGTTTTAGGAATCAAGAAGGAAAAGAACAGAAAAAGAGAAGTCAGGAAGAGGAAGCGGGACCCACTTACTCTTTCTGTACTCTCCGAACGCCTCCTTCTTGTACTATTTGTCAAACGATGAATGTTGTGTTTTATTAAGAAAAGGTAGCTAACTGGAGGTCCACTCCACTGAACTACTGGATCGTACATAACATTTTCTCACTTGGAAGTGTTAGTTCTTTGCAGAATTTCTTATATGCTTCATATAAGGTATTTTATTACGGGAAAGAGACGCAGAGATCGCTTGAATTCTGTTTCTTCTTGTATTATACAAAGGGAAGGCTCAAAATCCTTATCAGAATACACTTTTTCCTGTAATATATATATAAAAAAGTGAGTTCTTCATTCGTTTCAAATTTTTAAAGGAAGAGAGAATAAGGAAGATTTTCGGAAATATTTTCTCTGAACTACAAAGAAGAAGATGAAGAAGAAGAAGAAGAAGCAGAGGAGAGAGAGAGAGAGAGAGAGAGAGAGAGAGAGAGAGAGAGAGAGAGAGAGAGAGAGAGAGAAGCTGCAAAAGGGAGAAACTTAGGTTTGGGTTTATAAACTGTTCCGGTATGCGAACTCTCTCCGACTGAGGCGTCGGATCTTGAGACCCGACAGCCTCTAGGAAGAAAGAGCGAGTCTCTTGGCAGTAAAGGCACAAACAGGCTGTCTGGAAAGACCAGCAGGATGGATGACCTTGTTAGTCAAGGTCAACCTGGGGGGAAAAACGAGAACTCTTAGGGATAAAAGGGTCTCACTGATTAGTTGTGACGCTGAGCTATTGATTGACGGGAGCGTTTTTGCATGAAGGAGATTTCTAGAACGGGCCGACAGAATTCAGCGAAACGTTGCAGAGGTGGCCATTAGGCGACCCACTCGAGGTGATTAACTTTTTGGGAGAAATCGACCCGGAGAAGATGCCCTGTTGGTATCGAAACCATATTAGAAAGTTCCTTTATTTACTCTTGGGTTGACTCCGCGGAGGAGTTACCAGCGAGGGAGACAGCAGTACCATAGCAATTGTCATCACTGAGAGACAGCAATGTGTCATATTTACTTTTGTAACTGTACAAAGTTGCCACAAATTCCGGTGCGAGTTACACTAATACAGCAAGCGGTCTCGCAAATGTTAACAACCCAACATTTATTCTTTTCCATCATAAGATGTTAAGTCTGTCATTCTTAGTATTGAATAAATGAAGGCGCAACTAATGCCTATTATATGGCGCATGGAGGTCATAGCTCTTAGTTTTGTGGCAGTTGTAGCAACTGACTCATTTCAGTCACGTGTGCATGTTCGTAAACTAAAGAGTAAAAAGGATTCTTTCATACCTCATTGGATTTGTGACTGAACAATGAATCTGAAAATGATGTTTCATATGACTTGGCTTTTGTAAGTTAAGGTTCGTCATATCTCCGCATCAGATCACGTGACTGATCCAAGCTTTTCAAACCAACCAAATCAGTCAAAATTAGTCAACCACAGCCGTTTTACTGAAAGCAATCAAGTAGTCAAATGGCGTGACAGCCAGCAGGCACTTGTTTGGAAGCAGCTTTGGTCATTTGATGATCACACTAAAGGATTAACGACCTCATCCAGAGGCAAAGTATTTAACGATCGCTCGGACAGCGAGGTCTGGATAGGATCGGCCACCTCTACTTATATACCTTTTAAAAATGATGACTGTGCAAAGGTCGCATATATCAACGAAGAACAAAGAAAGCAAATTGGTCCTTCTTTTATTAGGCTGGCTTCCTCGTAATGAGGATAAAAAACAGGATGCAAAAAAGAGCTCTCAAATACAGATAAAAACAGCGAAGATGCCGTCCTGTCTTCCAGGCATACTCGAAAAGCCCGTCCGGACAACTTTCTTTCTTTCTGCTCGCTGACCTTACACTATATATATATATATATATATATATATATATATATATATATATATATATATATATATATATATATATATATATATATATGTATGTTATTTATATATATAATAAATATATATATCTATATATATATTTATATATGTATATATATATATAACTAATAATATATATATATCTAACTAATAATATATATATATATATATATATATATATATATATATATATATTATCTAACTGATAAAAGGAGCCCATAAAAACACTGAAAGTTTAGAAAGACTGCTGTCAACTACAGTGGCAAATCTGATATACCCATACAGACACACACACACACACATATATATATATATATATATATATATATATATATATATATATATATATATATATATATATATATATATATATATATACATACAGTATACAGTATATATACATATGTATGGATATATCAGATATTGCCACTGTAGTTGACAGCAATCTCACGTCCCTATCGTGTGAGAAACTTTGTGTGGGAGCAAAGGAGTCTGGCATAAACGGCAACGGTCATCAGGAGGATTAAGAGTCAACAGAGTACGTAAAGCATCTTACTTCGGATTGCCAAACACAAATACAATATTCTATAACTTCTAGCTTAAAAATACTTTGACATCGTTCTCATACACGATTGCTTCTCAAAATGTGTGAATTCCTTCCATCGCATAAGACAGAGAGAGAGAGAGAGAGAGAGAGAGAGAGAGAGAGAGAGAGAGATGTTTGATTTTCTTCTTAGATAGAATTCGCTCCTACGTGCTGGTATGCGGGCTTTCATTTCTGAGAAAAAACAGCAGAAAAACTAAGGCGGACTTTTTGTGATGTTTTTTATCGGTCACCTCTTTCTCTTGTTAACTCGCGAGCTCCTCTGAGAATATCAATTTCCCATCTGTAGACTTCTCTTGATTTCGCTTTCTGCAGATTCTCTCTCTTTCTCTCTCTCTCTCTCTCTCTCTCTCTCTCTCTCTCTCTCTCTCTCTCTCAGACAAACAGACGCAAAACTGTTGTGAAATCTCCCCCAAAAAATCCTGTGTACACTGTTTGTCGCTTCTTCGATGCCTGTAACACTTTGCATTCGCGAAAAGTTGAGCAAACCACCACTTGGACCTATCTGATTAACACTTGCTGAAAAACAGTCACTGAACAGGCTTGAAAACGAGGAAAACTAAAGAAAATGAGGGAGATCCGAAAAATATTTTTCCTCCGTAGGGAGTTAGTGCACCTCACCCAGTGCACTGTACTGTAGGCATCGGTGACGGTTGTTTGTAGCGTTCTTTTGTTCCTTACCTGCAACCGCTTTTTAGCCCTTTACTTCACCTCGGTTCCCACTCCCGTTCTTCCATTTTGCAGTCCAACCACTCCAACTCCTTTTTTTTTTCACTGCCTTAAGCGTTGGATGACCCAAAGTGCCAGAGCTTGACATTATAGCCGAATTTTCGTAATAAATATAGCAGCCGATGGCTTTTTTTTTTTTTTTTTAACAGCGAAGGACATTATGCTAACAGGAAGCTGTACCCCATCATAGGTGAAACCAGTTGATTGTCCTTACGGGGAAATGAACGGCGAGCAAAAAGGTCAATGCCAGAGCACTGGGCTGCAATTTTGTCTGAAAATAACTCGTGTCAATTTAGGAAAATACAAAAAGGCAAACTTACCGGTGGGTGGTGAGACCAACCATCTTTCCAAGAACGGATGATCATACTTTCGTTCAATTATTATTATTGTTACTTGATGATCTTGTTGGTTACTTGCTGGCCACATGTTCAGTTCCGCACGTTTTCTTCTCTTTTATTTTTTTTGCATACAAGCTCTTATTTCTAAAGATATGTCACTATATCTCATCAGTTCGAAAAACTATTCTTGTACACCACTTCCATCAGATTTGAATAGGGATCAAGTTTGGTAAGCAATATGCAGTAATAATGAGTAGCTTTGTTCAAATTTGGCTGCTCTTCAGTACTGTGCCTGTGCAGACCGCATCGGCCAGTGGCAGGTGTGGTGTGTGATGTGCGCAGGCCGTGTGATTTCCTCCGCACACCTTTTCCGGAGAGACGAATAATGGACGGCATGTGAATCACCAAATAAAATCGTTGGCTGTGATAAATATTATTCCAGTGTTGCTGTACCACAAAAAGGGCGCCAAAAGGTGCTTATGGTATCATACGGGCTGAGTCGTTTGATGCCGTAAGCATTTTTTTTTCTTAATTTCAATGGAGCGTTTACCTGGTTAATATAATTAATACTATCCGTTTTATAAACAAGTAGGCCTATATAAATTAGAACGGTACCCTCATGAATTCCAGGCCAGCTAAGACTCACGGGGGCTTTCGCTGATTTAGCTGATTTCATTCTCCTCGATTCACGCGACAAACCCTAGAATTCAACGTAAGTACAAATAGTTGCCTCAGGAAGTTTCAACAAATCCTTACCAGCAGGCAAGGCATACCCTTACTTTTGTGCGTATGCTGTTAATTTCTGCACTTCCTTACAAATTTCTTGTATACACCCAAAGATTTCAAGTACAATATTTTAAGTTATGGTACTACTTAATTTTCTTTATCAATGTGTTATTAAACTCTATTTTGTCAACTTTTGTCTCAAAGAAAATTGTGGGGTGCATTTCAAGAAAAGTGACAAAGGGATGGTGAGAGCCAAAGTTTATGATTGCACACCGTAAGCTCCCAGGTCACTTTGGCTTCAAGGCAGAACGATCTGTAATGACAGGCCACTGTTCGTTGCTGTAGGTCTAGGGCAATGCTTAGGTAGATACCCAAGTGGGAATGGACGTGGCAAGTTGTTTGAAAAATGTAATTTTAGGTTTGGAAACATCAAGGTATTTGGTACTTCAAATCTAGTAGAAAACATGGGTGGTTTAATCATCGCCACTGGTATTTGGTAAAGTGGACAAATGGATCTAGGTCAGAGTTGATCCAGTTCAAAGAAGCTAATCGCTTTTTTTCTACGTTTTTTTTCACACATGATGGCTACCAGTTTGAATAATCAAAGGATCTTATCTAACTAAAAGGAAACCGGAAAGGATTTAAATAAGAAAATGGTACTAACTTGAAAATATTAGAGACAACGGTATTTCTACGGCACATTCAGTTACGCTAGATCCCAGGGCTGGCACAATGACCACATACAGACTTGACTTAGAATGGCGGACGCTTTCATTTCTGGACGTAGAAAAGATATGGAACACCTGTTTTTTATCTGGCATCGTTGGAGAACGCTGCACCTATTTTCATTCATTTAGGTGGGAACTGACTCCCACGAACTTTCAAGCCCACTAATATCATAACTCCTGTTTGCGAAGGGCTATTTGCACCAAATACCCTTGAAGTCAATGTTGTTTTGCCAAAACCGAAATAGCCTCATTTTTTCCAAACCCTAAAAAATGGGAATGAGAATGAAATTCTAGTTCTTCAGTTCTGTTTACTGACTTTGCTTCGTGTTGCCCTCATACCAAACTAACTGTTCCTTTCTCCGTGATAATAAGTGCAATACACATTATCTACTTAATTTCTAGGAAAAAATGGCCAGTGTTAGTTTCGATTTACTGGTAAATTTGATTCAAGCAAATGAAAACACATAATTTTTCAGATCCTGATGTGCAAATGCTTGGAATCAAATTCTTCAGTTCTTCATTCATTTTTACTAATTTGTATTGTGACAGTCTTATGCTAAGAAGTGGATCTTTTATTTCTCCATTTTTAGCAATCAGGTGCTTTTGGTTAACTTGAACCTGGGGGTAGGTAACGTCATTGTACCTCGATAAATTTTTGGGTAATTCCCAAAAGAGTCACAACTCCTGCCTGTGGTACATGAAAGGAAGTTATGATAAATAAATTAAGATCTGTTTCATCATCATTTTTTTTTAGGCATAGAGAGAGAAAGGTGAGTCTAACCCCTACATCATCAATGTCAGTGTTGTCATCATCAGTGCTGAAAATATGAGCTGTCCATGACGGCCTGCTCTAGGAGCAAGAGCCCGTGCCACCACAAGACCGCCTTAATCTGAAAGAATGATACTTCAGAGATGAAAGTTCGAGGAGCCTGAATTTCCTTCGTAAAGTTTTCAGTTTTCTCTAAAAGAAAACGATTGAGATTCTTTGTCTTTGTCTGTCCGTCCACACTTTGTGTCCGCCCTCACATCTTAGGAGCTACTGAGGAGGCTAGAGGGCTGCAAATTGGTATGTTGATCATCCACCCCCCAAAACATACCAAATTGCAGCCCTCTGTCCCCAGTGGTTTTTATTTTGTTTAAAGTTAAAGTTAGCCATGGATCGTGCACCTGGCACCATAGAGGTGCCAGCTGCCGACGGATCCTCACTTGAGGGCATCTGGGGAGCAACTGAACGCTGCCTGGCAGTGGCTGGGAGTTTCATGCTGCAGCACATCGAGTTTCATACAGCATTAGCCTACACGCTGTACAGAAAACTTCGGTGCATTTTTTACTTGTTTACATTTGTCAAAAAAGAAATCATAATATTATATCATTTTGAGTCAAACATGCACTATGGTCATATACATTGTATGCAACAGTTTACAGTAAATATCATGGCATAGTAATTATTGTGTAAAACTTCTCATGTCTGGCAAACAGACTCTGGTCTCTCTCTTTCTGTCACATACCTACACAGACAAACTCATGCACTCCACAAGCAACCTTTCCCTGACGTGGACCCAAAAGATAAGTTGGGCAGTTGTATACTGGTATATCTTAATCAGTCATAAAAACTTCCTGTCTCTTCTTGAGAGAATGTTAGGTGTAGGAACTTGATTCAATAATAATTGCTAAAACTGATATTAAGTGAAAAGTTGTGCAAAGCATGAAATGTTGTTCTCTGAAATATACCCACCATAATTGCTGTGTTTTTCACTGTGCCGAGATTTGAAAACCACTTTATACTCGTACAATATTGCTTAATCCAGTGATGTAAACACAATTTCATTATCTCGTGGAACTATGGATAACCTAATGTATAATGAATAGTTTCTGAGTGCAGCCTATAAGGCTTTGGTTGGAGGAGAAGTGAACCCACTGATGCTGCACTGGTACTCCTTCGACGGCCAATCAGAAGCCTCGTTACGAATGAACTTAAAAATCGTGCCACTCCTGAGACCTAGCCTAAGAGAATCCTGTGCACCATGCCTACTGAGACACGGAGGAGAATAAGACATGGAAAATATTCCAAGAGCTGGAAGAGAGTGGGGAAAAAACCAGCCCAAGACCTGATATGTCGTAGGTTATTATACCCACAGTTCAGTCAAGATGGGATGTTATAGCAGGTGAACGAGACAGCAGGTTAGAAGAACAATAACGAAAACACCAGATGTCAAGAATCAGTAGTAGGGTCTACTTAAGGAGAACAGAAGCTGGTTGTCATGGAAGAAAGCAAAGAAGACTGTATTTCAGGAACATTCCTGAACAAGAAGGGCAAGCCCAATATTATAGCTAAATGTGCTTACAGTTCCAAAATCAGGTTTATCAGTTGGATTTGGAACTAAATACTAGTTCCATTGTGTCTTAATCACATGCTTCTCCTTTAGGCATGCTCCCAATATCAGATGTGATCAACCGAAGAAGAGCACTTTAGTTTGAGCCTATGCTATGGCTTATATAAATGGAACAGCGGATTATCCAGTAACCTTAAAGCGAACTCACGGGAATGTTGTGATATCTGACTCATCAGCAAAGCACCCACAGCAGAAAGATTTGCTCGTGGAAAGTCACGAAGCGGAGCGGAGGAAAGCAGGAGCAAGAAGTAACCCTTGTTGGGCTTCCTGGAAACTGGGAAGGGACAGACACATGCTTCAAAGTCAGTAACCTCTGACATAAAGTAATCCAGTCATGAATAGGACATGTGTAGAACTCATTCATTCACGCTGATGCCTATACCAGACTCTTCCTGTAACATACCTACAGTATAAAGGGTCTGTTACAGGTCACGAAGGGCTGATTTTTGGGGGGCAAGGCTACAATCATCTTTATGTACTGCCAGCTGATACTCTCATCTTAGTGGTAGTGCTCAATACATACAAATGCTCTTCTTCTATGGCCATTTTTTTTAAAGCTATGAGATGTATTAGGAAAGACGTAAACACATTTCATGATGTTTTTATTATTGTACTTATTGGAACTTAAAATGCAAAAGCATGTCATGGTGGCTGCAAATGAACGTAACGACGAAAATTAGGGTGACTTAAAACTGACCAAACCCATAACCTCACTAGCCGAGTGAAAAATCTTGAAAATGTTTATTATTCTCCAGGATGAAACTTTCACACAGGTAACATTACCGGGAACTTCTCTTGTAGTCCTTTTTCAGTGTCATAAAAGATGCCATCTTTAGCACCTAGCGTCAGAGTGACAGGGTCATTTTAAACAACTTGCAGCACGCTATATAAGGTAAAGAGCAAACAGGCAACCACCGTTTAGTGTTATGGTAACGATTGACATCTGATGAAATCTTGTCGTTTTTCAAATCTCAAAATGATCTTGCAAACATTTTTTGTCATATCCTGAGACGGGAAAGGAGTTTGCATGTCAGTGTCGGGAGGGACTTGGCGTTGCGCATGGCATCGTTGCTGCAATATGTGTTGCTTTCGCCGTAGAGTATCGACATTTATTGCGGGATAGATCATAATAGATAATTGCATCCGAACTCGCAGCTAATAATACTATATTCCTTACACACACTCAAACACGCACGCACACACACCCATACATGCATTATATATATATATATATATATATATATATATATATATATATATATATATATATATATATATATATATATATATATTGTCACGAAGTGATAAAGTACCTGGTTATTAAACAAATATTAAGATATATATATATATTGTCACGAAGTGATGAAGTACCTGGTTATTAAACAAATATTAAGACCAAAAAATTTACCTCACTTCAGCCAGATACTTGAAACCTCATAATAATAATAAAAATATTAAGACTGAATACTCTAAAGGTACAGTGATCCCTTAAAACCTGCTTAACACTTGAAAAATCAATCTGAATTTATCAAGTTATGGGTGAGGTAACAACTGATAAGCTATAAAAAGACTAGGGGAAAAAGGGCATCACTCCATCAAATACTCTAATTGTTTCCCTGGTTCTACTTCCCTTTGATAAATACACAGGAGAACTAGTAAGATATATCACTCACCTTGAATACACACACAAATATCTCTGATCACTGGCGGTCAAAATGAAACACTGTGCTTTTAAAACTTTAAACAGACAAATTTATTTCTAAGTTCAAAAGTTATTAGTAGACTTCACAATCTCAAAAAGATTTACTATTACTTGATGGCAGAGTAAGATTTAAGTATTTATTAACCAAGATTAACTCACAAAACTTTAATTTATCAAGAAATCAATTTAATTAAGCAAAATTCAAAGGATTATCACTCACTCCAGATTATAATGTAAATCTTAATAATTGAAATCAACATGAATGTTTGCTAAAATCATAATAATTGAAATCAACATAAGTATTCACTGAAATCTCAATGAAATCAACACCAACAAAACACTAATTAATCACCAACACAAACTTTGGAAAACACTGTGAAATTATAAACACATGAGCATATAAGAATAATATAAAAACACAGACATATAAGAAAGAAATATGCAGAAATAAATATACCAACAGCAATTTCACTAAGACAAAATATGTTTAAAGATTATATCAATCTTTCAAAAGATTGCCTTCACTTTTAAAAAGATTAAACTCATCTCTTACTAAAATCATAATTATCGTTCACCAAGACAACACTTCAGATTTAAACATGATACAATACAAGTAAACAAACACATTACCTAACTCCATTTTGTAACCTATAAAACACACTTTTTCACAATGGCTGTAGAACGAAAATATTTTAAACCATTGTCAAAAAATACTATATTTCGTGGGAGAGTGACCAAAAATCTCACAACCTTCTACATAAGGGTGAGCTGAGAGAGAAAGAGATCTTACTGTTACCAGGTTCCTTTCCTAACTAACTAATTCTCGTCCACCATCGTCTGTTATACCTACAAACCTGGGCTGCCAGTTAGCCATTTCAAATCTTAGAATAACCTGAGTCCCGTCTTCTACATTCTAGAATACCCAGAATACAGAATTCCTTCTTCTACAAACAGAATACATGGAATACAGAATAAGCACAGTATTCTTTGGCTTGGAAAGGAAATATGTTTGGCCCTTTATCTAAATGATTGGCAGATCACTTACTGGCTGGACGGTTGTCCAAACAAAGGCCACTTTGCACGTGATCTGTGGCCAAAAAACCCTGTCAACCCTCGTCAGATCTCTTATCTCTTCTCACTTTCCCTGGATGGATGCATGCTCAGCTGAGCAAACAGGATGTACTCATTTTAACTGGTTACCAAAATATCTCTCTACAGAATCTGAAACTTCAACTCCCACAAAACATGGTATGTTATGAACACAAAAGACTGTCTAGCATTTATAAGCATTGCACAATATTTACTTACATTATAGAGTCATTTCATTACACCACACAACACATGAAATAGCTGTAAGAAAAAAACATCAAAGTCATAGACAATACATCAAAAACACAGAACACATATTACTTTTACAGAATGGTTATATATTATAATATATATATATATATATATATATATATATATATATATATATATATATATATATATATATATATATATGTATATATGTATGTATATATGTGTGTATTGGAGATGGAGATGAATAGTAGAATTTCATTTTAAATATGTTCAGCTGATTCAACGTGTGCATGAATATATTTGTGAATATTCATATATTATTTTTAATTGATTCTGTTCAATATGTAATATTACAATTTAATTTCCAAAATAAATGTGGGCTATTTGTTTTATTCTATTTCTGAATATTTGTTGATTTAGCTATATGGAAATACACAAATCTGAACGACTCCCTAAGGAATTACTTAAATTTAAAAAATGGTTAAAAACTCAAGACAGTTAATGTCTGTTGATATCTGCATCACGAAAGAATCTGCATGGTAGAATGATATTTAGTGAATATTTGAAATCCTGATGCCACAAGCAGTCGCTGGTAACAACTGGGCGTTAAGCAAAGGGTCTTAGAAACAAGACTGTGGAAAGCCTCAGTACGAAGGCTGTGGAAGATTTCTGAAAGCACTCTACACTCTGTAAGCTGGAGGTGTACTAGAATGGCGCCATTGAGCCTTGCTGCTAAAGGTAAACTTGTAAATCATGCATTAAATCTCTTGATTTGCCGTATGCCAGCAATGAATGGTGGTTTTTCTCTTTTATTTGTTCGTTAAGGGTGTTAAGAGTTGTGCATTATTTTGGAATCAGCCAACAGGGTTCCTTACAAATAAACCAAAGCACTCGCGTAAATCTCTGAAGGCAGTACATGGCCAGATGTACATCTTCTCAACCATCAGGAAAGTTCAAAAGAAACGGCAGAAAAGCCCTCAGAACGGCTTAATAAAAAAAAACTTTTGGTGGCAAATTTAGCTCCTCGGTGACGTATCACATTTCATGCATTATTTTCTGGATAAAATAGTTCAAGAATTTCGAGGCGATTGAAATGCACACCATTTGCAGTAGTAGTCAGTGTTCTGGGTGACGCGAGTCATTAGCCAAAGTCTCTTAAGAGACCTTGATTCCAATCTGGTAAATGAATAAAAACAGCTATATATATTTTATGAGGATAATATCGTAGGAGCGCTCTAAAAAGATGCATTAATATCTTACCAGATGGATTCCCCCCGGTGAAACTTGTATGTAGAATTCAATCACATTGTCAATGACCCCTTACAGTTTATTTCGTTTAATTCTCTGTTTCCCCCCGGTGAAGCTTGTATGTAGAATTCAATCACATTGTCAATGACCCCTTACAGTTTATTTCGTTTAATTCTCTGTTTTATTGACTGGTGATCAAGTTTTTGTCATCGCAATATTCAAGAAGGGCTTCATGAATACTGCAATGAACACCGTCACACCTGAGAGAGACAAACAGCACATATTAAGATTATAAAAATAAAAATTCATACCTTTTCAGAATATCATTCCAGACTTTCCTCGTCTATTGTATCACAGTTCATCTACCTATCGATAGTAATCAGTGACTCGTCAAGGGTGACCTTGGGAAGTCAACCGAACGACTTTTCTTCTGCTTGTTCCTCTTCTTCTTTGTGTGATTTAGTGTTGTGAGCAGGGAATGGTTGTCGTGATTGGGTCCCGTTCATCATCTTTGACGATTTATCTCTGGCAAGATGACAGGCCCACGGAGCTATTACGAGGATTGCACCGCGCTCAATAAATCTCTTGGCATTTTTTATGCTTAGAGAATGATAACAAAAAGAAAGAAAGTTGGAGGAACGAAGGAAGAAAGGAATGCTAGAGGAACAGAAGCACGAAAGAAAGTTCGAGGAACAGAAGCAGGATAGAGAACGAAGGAAAGAAAAGTTTAGGAAGGAGAAAAGGGCAAAGGCTGGAAGAACAAAAGCAGGAAGCAGTTGGAGAAAAGAGAATAAGTGGAGGTGGGAAAGGAGAGAAGTTGGCAGAACGAAATAAGATAGAAAGCTGCAAGAACACAAGTTGGGGAGAAAGATGGATAACGAAGGAAGGAACGAATTTTGCAATAAAGGGAACAAAGCTGAAGTCACATGGAAGGAAGGAAAGCTGCAAGAAGGAAAGAAAGTTGGAGGAAAAGAAAGGGAAAGAAAGGTGGACATGAAAGAAGGAACGAGGATGGATGAATGAAAGAGAGGTGGCCGAAAAAAGAAGGAAAAAAGGCGAAGGAGCAGAAGATGGGAAGAAGTGAAGGAAGCTAGAGGAGGCAAAGAAGGGAAGCTGAATGAATACCCAAAGGAAAGAAAGTTTAATTCTGGGGAAAAAAACGAAATAATGTAGGAACGAAGGAACAAAGTTGGAGAGCCATAAAAAGAGAGAAATCTGGAGTAGGAAAAAAGTCAAGAAATTGGGTGAAGGGAACACAGAAGAGAGTTACACGAAGGAGAGAAAGATCAATGGGGGAAAGGAAAGAAAGTTGAACGGAGAAAGGGAGGATAGCCGGGTGGAGGGAGGGACGCAGGTGAGGGAATGGATGAAGGGAGGAGGGCAGCGAGTGAATAGTAAGGTTGGGTGAAATAAAGGAGAGACAGGTGAAGGATACGGAAGAAAGAAGAAAACTGGATAAAGGAAAGAAATAAAGATAGGCGAGTAAAATGAAGAAAGAAAGAAGGAGGGGAAGTTAGATGAAGAAAAGAAGGAAAGATGATGAAGAAAGGAGAGAACGAGAGAAAGCTGCATGAAGAAAGAGAGAGAGGTTGAGGAAGGGAAGAAGGAAAGACGGAAAAGCGATTGGAGGAAGGAGGAAGGAGAGGAGGAAAGCTCTTACAAGAAACTTTGTCGGAGAGACGAGACAGACTACACAACCAGACACACACACACACACACACACACACACACACACACATACATAAACACACACACACACACATATATATATATATATATATATATATATATATATATATATATATATATATATACATATACATACATACATATGCATACAAACACACACATATATATACACACACATATATATATATATATATATATATATATATATATATATATATATTATAATGTATGTGTGTGTGTGTGTGTGTATGTTACCGCGGGTGAAAAAATAAGAGACGGTATAGGCCCTGACCAGTTTTGACTTTGTTTCCAAGCCATTGGCAAAAGACTGATACGTAGTGTTTGAAATCACAATATCTATACTACAGAGACAGGACAGACGAACATACACAACAGTTTGAGACTACAGATCCGCCATACAGGCCGTAGGAGACTACAAATCCACATCTGACAGGCGCCAGGAGGGAGGGGTGAAGAAACTCATCAGTACTGCTACCCCTGTACTGATTACAAATATGATGATCCTTTTTCCATACATCTCTACTGCCTTCCTTAAATTTAAACATTTTACAAGTTTTGAAATTATAGGATTAAGTTGAGTATATATTGTAATTTCTACCACTAGCCCTAATGAGCTTTGTTGCTACTTCTACTTTTACACCTGTCAGTGGTGCATCTGTAGTCTCAAACTGTTGTGTATGTTCGTCAGTACTGTCTCTGTAGTATATATATTGTGATTTCAAACACTATGTATCATTCTTTTGTCAATGGCTTGGAAATTGAGTTGAAACCGGTCAGGACCTACACCCCATCTCTATTTTTCCACACACACACACATGTATATATATGTATATGTGTGTGTATGTTGTACACACACACACACACACACACACACACACACATATATATATATATATATATATATATATATATATATATATATATATATATATATATATATATATACACACATATATATGCTCATGATATGCCACATATTCAAGGCTAAATAAAAACAATTTGTACAACAAAAAGGATTGCAGTATTAAAAATGGTAACAATTTAAAATTGCCAAAGATGGCAGTGCAGTGTAGAAAACTGTCACTCAAGTGTCACCAGCAGGAACTATATTGCTTAGTCTTTCTTTGATACAAACTTTCTATTTATGTCTGTGTGCCCTTGACTTATGACTTTTGTGTTTTTTCATGTTTCATGCTTATTTATATACCAGTTCTTAATGCTGCATTTACGTTTTTGTGAATTTTAAAATTTTAAAATGTTTAATACCGTGATTCTATTTATTATGCAAATTATTCTTTTTTCAGTCTTAAAATGTGATGAGTGTCATGAAACGCCGGCAAATAAATTTGTGAGAATGGAGCCTTCGTTTCCCTTGTTCTGTGAGGATGTGTACACTTTGGCCGTGGCCTCTCCTCCTGTTTGTGTGTGTGTGTATATATAAATATATATATATATATATATATACATACATACATACATATACATACACACACACATATATGTAGAATCTGCTGGTCACTTTTTACCAGATACGTATGTAACTGTAATAGCCACAATGCCCTCTTAACTTCTCGAATTTTTCGTGGTTTTTTGGATACGCTTGTCCCTACAAAGCCTTAAGATCCAAGTACAAGAAATATAAAGAAATTATGGGACCCGGGTTCGTTTCCCGCTACCGGACATCATAATTTCTTCATATTACTTGCTCTTGGATCTTAAAGGCTTTGTAGTGACAAACGTATCCAAAAAAAGCACGAAGAATTCGAGAAGTTAAGAGAGCATTGTGGCTATTACAATCACACACACACACACACACATTATTATTATATTGTCACGAAGTGTTCCAAGTGCTTGGTTATTACACTGCTAATCATAGAATTCAAATCTCATCTTGAGTCACTGCAGCAAAACTAAAGGAACAAAACAAATCACTATGACTTATTTTCAGAAATTATTCCTACCACTGGTGGTAAATAAATGAAACACTGTTATAAAAACTTAAAATACAAAAATTTATTTTTAAATTCAAAATTTTATAATCAAAATTCACAATCTTACTTTGAAGAAAAATTTGTATTACTTGAAAAACACTAACTTAATTTATTCTTGAATTAAATTATTAAACAAAATTAAATAATTAAAAAAGGCTAATTTATCAAGAAACACTAAGATGTGAAACAAATCTAAGTAATCAAAAGTTAAATCACCACAATTGATAAAATGTGAAATTAAATCAAGTAAGCATCTTGAAAAAACTAAAAGATTATAAACCCAAAATATGTAAAAACACTAAATTCAAAAATTAAACAAGTAATTCAAATGATACAAAGAAAACACAAATATACAAAACATGATGATGAAATGTAATGTAAATTCACTAAAGCATAATTCCTTATAATGCTGACCAATCTACTAATCACTTATTACATTTCAAAGTATACCCTTCAAATTATACCATGGTATAAATTTTAAGTACAATGCCTGTTAACTTAAGTTCTGGCCATTATACACTCTTTCAAGGCGCCGTTATCACACTTGCACACACTGCTACAAAGCTAAAGGTTAGATTTCACAATATCAAAATGGAGTGACCAACAATTAATTACTTTACATTATCTGAGAAAGAGAACTTCTCTTTTTAATTCTAAACCGCACGGTGTCCAGTCTCTTTATGAAAAATGATTTCTGTATCCAGTTACAAGCAAGTCCCCATAAATCATTCTAGCAAAGCAGGATGACGTCATGTAAAACATTTTGGGACCAAGACCCACAGAATATTCTAAAACGTTTTGGGAAAGGGACACAAAAAGCACTTGGTTCATCTTAATGTGAATTTTTTTGACTACGTGACTTTTGACAGGAAACTGTAAACGTCGAACATCACGATTAAAAAAAAAATCATACGATCGACATGTTTAATAAACAAGCGAACGAGCTTGAACCTTCACTTATCTCGACTGTCAACGTGACTTAACTGCTGGACTCACAACAAAAGCGATCGCGTTGACAACTCCAGAGACACGTGTTGGATGACAAAATCTTCTCCTGCTAGACATTATCTAAACGATTTTAAATTTCGTTGTTAGTTATCTAAATCATTAATATTTCAGATCTGACATTACAAAGACATTTTTACTTATCTATTACTATTACACAGAATACATGATAACTGGAACACTAAACATAACATCCTGTAAAGATACATATTTCTAAAGAAAATGTTATATGAATATATATATATATATATATATATATATATATATATATATATATATATATATATATATATATATATATATATATATGTATGTGTGTATGTATATATATAATATATATCATCATCTATAAAATGAAAGCGATAAGGTAACTAATTTCAGCAAAATATGAAAACACAACAAAGGTATTGGAAGCTTACAAGCCTTCGAAGATGCACATATAGGCTGCGAATTTTAGAACCAATGACTGGGTTTTCGTAATGGCGGATCCTGGTCTCCCAGATCCAGATCTTGAGTGGACACTGGTTTTGGGGAGGAAAATTAATATTTCGATGCTGTTGTGACGGCCATGTGACACGCTGGTGACAATTTATAAATGTTTAGTAGTAGCTATTTTCGCCTTTGTCATAGGAGTGCGCATAGGTGTAAGTTTTATATAGAAATGCTTATAAATCTCTCCCCCGGAAAATATTATCGGTTTCACTGAAAAGGGAAGGACGATTGTAAGATCATCAATTTTGCCCAACTTTAGAAATGTGTCGACTGTAGCAATGACAGAATACCTGAGGAAAATAATTAGATTTAATCTACATCCACATTTTTGGAAAACCCGATGCTGCGGAATAGATTTTCGAATAATAATAATAATAATAATAATAATAATAATAATAATAATAATAATAATAATAATAATAATAAATAAATAAATAAATAAATAGATAAAGCAATATGCTAAGTCTCTTTCAGTCTTGCATCCGCCAAATGTATTTGCGTTCAAGAAACAGTGGCTAGAAAATGTTGTGGCTCCCTTAAAGGCGTCGCTTAGCCACTTGCCTCCGCGAATCATAGGTCTTGCCTTTTCCCGTCATCATCATTCTTCGATCGATGCAATGAACGACCTGCAACATCCCACGCGATGTTCGCCTTTATTTATCTGTCTTATCGTTAAAATCTCTTTCACTTTGAAGGCCAGCCTCTGTGAACTAAGTTGTCTGATGCAAGCTGAATGAATCAGATGAATCAGTCATTTCCCTCGAGGTGAATCTAAGTTCTTGAATTTGAAGCTAAACGAAAAGCAACCGTCTAAAGATAAAAGAGTGGGGAAATATCAAAGGAAATATCAAAGCGCTGAACATTCTGATGAACAATAAATAAATCTTTCTGCAACTTTATTGCTTCGGCAATAATAATGATGTACATAGGCAGAAATATTAGTATGTCTTGCTGTTCGCACTGAATTTAGACTCATTACTACTTCTGTGTATTAGGCAATCCAAAACAGGCAGGTTACCGCAATTTTCTATTTCCAAAGTAAATTTTGTTGATGTAACCAATTCATCTACTATACCAAGGAACGGTTACTGCTACTTTACCCTCTTTTCTCCACATGCCATGTGTGAATATTTGGTTTCACAGGTCTGTACGTTCTTGGGTACTGTCCCTCTAACATATATAATGTCAATCTCTACCACTATACTCGTATATTTAGTCTTAAAGAAGATGCCTCAGATATAAAATCGAAAGCGGTCAGTGTTTCATTTCACCTGTGGCACATCTGCATATATACATTACAGGTGAATGTGATTTTATTCTATATATATATATATATATATATATATATATATATATATATATATATATATATATATATATATGTATATACATTTATATATATATATAACATATATAAATATGTAAAAGGTTATATATATATATATATATATATACTGTATATATAACACAACAGGCCACGAAAATGTAAAGGGTTGTAAAATCCCATAGCTGATGTCTGCTTCATTGTTAAGAAATCTTCAGGGTCCTCTGCTATAAGAATCTGACATAGTATGTGGTCACGAGGAGAGCAAAGAATCAGCCATAGAGTATGTGGTCACAAGGAGAGCAAAGAATCTGCCATAGAGTATGTGGTCACGAGGAGAGCAAAGAATCTGCCATAGAGTATGTGGTCACGAGGAGAGCAAAGAATCTGCCATAGAGTATGTGGTCATGAGGAGAGCGAAGAACCTGACACAGAGTGTGTGGTCACGAGGAGAGCAAGAATCTGACATAGAGTATGTAGGCACGAGGAGGGCAAAGAACCTAACATAGAGTGAAAGAACCTAACATAGAGTGTGTGGTCACGAGGAGAGCGAAGAACCTGACACAGAGTGTGTGGTCACGAGGGGAGCAAAGAAACTGACATGGAGTATGTAGACATGAGGAGAGCAATGTGTGGTCGCAAGGAGAGCGAAGAACCTGACATAGAGTATGCGGTCATGAGGGGAGCAAAGAGCCTGACATAGAGTATGAGGTCATGAGGGGAGCGAAGAACCGAACATAGAATATGCAGTCACGAGGTGAGTGAAGAACCTGACATAGAGTATGCGGTCACGAGGGGGCGAAGAACCTGACATAGAGTATGTGGTCATGAGGGGAGCGAAGAACCTGACATAGAGTACGCTGTCATGAGGGGAGCAAAGAACCTGACATAGAGTATGAGGTCACAAGGGGAGCGAAGAACCTGACATAGAATATGCGGCCACAAGGGGAGCAAAGAACCTGACATTGAGTATGCAGCCACAAGGGGAGTGAAGAACCTGACATAGAGTATGTGGCCACAAGGGGAGCGAAGAACCTGACATAGAGTATGCGGCCACAAGGGGAGCGAAGAACCTGACATAGAGTATGCGGCCACAAGGGGAGCGAAGAACCTGACATAGAGTATGCGGCCACAATAGGAGCAAAGAACCTGACATAGAGTATGCAGTCATGAGGAGAGTGAAGAACCTGACATGGAGTATGCGGTCATGAGGGGAGTGAAGAAACTGACATAGAGTATGCGGTCACAAGGGGAGCGAAGAGCCAGACATAGAATGTGCGGTCACGAGGGAGTGAAAGAACCTGACATAGACTATGGGTCACGAGGGGAAGAACCTGACATAGAGTATGCAGTCATGAGGGGAGCAAAGAACCTGACATAGAGTATGCAGGTCATGAGGGGAGAGAACCTGAAGAACCTGACATCAGGTACGCTGTCACGAGGGGAGCGAAGAACCTGACATAGAGTATCCACGGCCACAAGGGGGAGCGAAGAACCTGACATAGAATGCAGCCACGAGGGGAGCGAAGAACCTGACATAGAGTATGGGTCGATAAGGGGAGCGAAGAACCTGACATAGAATAGTATGGGCCATGAGGGGAGCAAAGAACCTGACATAGAGTATGCGGTCACAAGGGGAGCAAAGAACCTGACATAGAGTATTCAGTCACAAGGGGAGAAGAACCTGACATAGAGTATGCAGCCACAAGGGGAGCGAAGAACCTGACATAGAGTATGCAGCCACGAGGGGAGCGAAGAACCTGACATAGAGTATGCGGCCATAAGGGGAGCGAAGAACCTGACATAGAGTATGCGGCCACAAGGGGAGCAAAGAACCTGACATAGAGTATGCGGCCACAAGGGGAGCGAAGAACCTGACATAGAGTATGTGGCCACAAGGGGAGCGAAGAACCTGACATAGAGTATGTGGCCACAAGGGAAGCGAAGAACCTGACATAGAGTATGCGGCCACAAGGGGAGCGAAGAACCTGACATAGAGTATGCGGCCACAAGGGGAGCAAAGAACCTGACGTAGAGTATGCGGCCACAATGGGAGCGAAGAACCTGACATAGAGTATGCGGTCATGAGGGGAGCAAAGAACCTGACATCAAGTACGCTGTCACGAGGGGAGCGAAGAACCTGACATAGTGTATGCGGTCACGCCACAAGGGGAGCGAAGAACCTGACATAGAGTATGCAGCCACGAGGGGAGCGAACCTGACATCGAGTATCACGCTGATACGAGGGGGAGCGAAGAACCTGACATAGAGTATCACTGTCACAAGGAGCAAAGAACCTGACATAGAGTATGCTGGCCACAAGGGGAGCGAAGAACCTGACATAGAGTATCACGGCCAAGGGGAGCAAAGAACCTGGGTAGAGTATGCGGCCACAAGGGGAGCGAAGAACCTGACATAGAGTATCATGCCCACAAGGGGAGCGAAGAACCTGACATAGAGTATGCAGCCACAAGGGGAGCAAAGAACCTGACATAGAGTATGCAGTCATGAGGAGAGTGAAGAACCTGACATGGAGTATGCGGTCATGAGGGGAGCGAAGAACCTGACATAGAGTATGCGGTCACGAGGGGAGCGAAGCGAACCTGCCACGAGGGGAGCGAAGAGCCGACATAGAATGTGCGGTCACGAGGGGAGCGAAGAACCTGACATAGAATATGTGGTCATAAGGGGAACGAAGAACCTGACATAGAGTATGCGGTCATGAGGGGAGTGAAGAACCTGACATAGAGTATGCGGTCATGAGGGGAGCAAAGAACCTGACATAGAGTATTTAGTCACGAGGGGAGCGAAGAACCTGACATTGAGTACGCTGTCACAAGGGGAGCGAAGAACCTGACATAGAGTATGCGGCCACAAGGGGAGCGAAGAACCTGACATAGAGTATGCGGCCACAAGGGGAGCAAAGAACCTGACATAGAGTATGCAGCCACAAAGGGAGCGAAGAACCTGACATAGAGTATGCGGCCACAAGGGGAGCGAAGAACCTGACATAGAGTATGCGGCCACAAGGGGAGCGAAGAACCTGACATAGAGTATGCGGCCACAAGGGGAGCAAAGAACCTGACATAGAGTATGCAGCCACAAGGGGAGCGAAGAACCTGACATAGAGTATCATGCGGTCACAAGGAGCAAAGAACCTGACATAGAGTATGCAGCCACAAGGGAACGAAGAACCTGACATAGAGTATGCGGTCATGAAGGGGAGAGTGAAGAACCTGACATCGAGTACGCTGTCACGAGGGGAGCGAAGAACCTGACATTGAGTACACTGTCACGAGGGAGCGAAGACCTGACATCGAGTACGCTGTCACAAGGGGAGCGAAGAACCTGACATAGAGTATGCGCTGCCACAAGAGGGAGCGAAGAAAACCTGACATAGAGTATCACGGCCACAAGGGGAGCGAAGAACCTGACATAGAGTATCTGGCCACAAGGGGAGCAAAGAACCTGACATAGAGTATGCGGCCACAAGGGGAGCGAAGAACCTGACATAGAGTATGCGGCCACAAGGGGAGCGAAGAACCTCACATAGAGTATGTAGCCACAAGGGGAGCAAAGAACCTGACATAGAGTATGCAGTCATGAGGAGAGTGAAGAACCTGACATGGAGTATGCGGTCATGAGGGGAGCGAAGAACCTGACATAGAGTATGCGGTCACGAGGGGAGCGAAGAGCCGGACATAGAATGTGCGGTCACGAGGGGAGCGAAGAACCTGACATAGACTATGTGGTCACGAGGGGAACGAAGAACCTGACATAGAGTATGCGGTCATGAGGGGAGCGAAGAACCTGACATAGAGTATGCGGTCATGAGGGGAGCAAAGAACCTGACATAGAGTATTCAGTCACGAGGGGAGCGAAGAACCTGACATCGAGTGCACGCTGTCACAAGGGGAGCGAAGAACCTGACTTAGAGTATGTGCCACAAGGGGAGCGAAGAACCTGACATAGAGTATCGCGGCCACAAGGGGAGTGAAGAACCTGACATAGAGTATGCAGCCACAAGGGGGAGCAAAGAACCTGACATAGAGTATGCAGTCACAAGGAGAAGAAAACCTGACATAGAGTATGCGGTCACAAGGGGAGCGAAGAACCTGACATAGAGTATGCGGCCACAATAGGGGAGCAAAGAACCTGACATAGAATGCAGTCATGAGGGAGAGCGAAGAACCTTACATGGAGTATGCGGTCATGAGGGGAACGAAGAAACCTGACATAGAGTATGTGGTCATAAGGGGAGCGAAGAGCCGTACATAGAATGTGTGGTCACGAGGGGAGCGAAGAACCTGACATAGACTATGTGGTCACGAGGGGAATGAAGAACCTGACATAAAGTATGCGGTCATGAGGGGAGCGAAGAACCTGACATAGAGTATGCGGTCATGAGGGGAGCAAAGAACCTGACAGGAAGTATTCAGTCACAAGGGGAGCGAAGAACCTGACATCGAGTACGCTGTCACGAGGGGAGCGAAGAACCTGACATAGAGTATGCGGCCACAAGGGGAGCGAAGAACCTGACATAAAGTATGCAGCCACAAGGGGAGCGAAGAACCTGACATAGAGTATGCGGCCACAAGGGGAGCGAAGAACCTGACATGCCACAAGGAGAGCGAAGAACCTGACATAGAGTACTCTGCCACAAGGGGAGCAAAGAACCTGACATAGAGTATGCGGCCACAAGGGGGAGCGAAGAACCTGACATGCCACAAGGGGAGGCGAAGAACCTGACATAGTGTATGCCTGCCACGAGGGGAGCAAAGAACCTGACATAGAGTATGCGGCCACAAGGGGAGCGAAGAACCTGACATAGAGTATGCGGCCACAAGGGGAGCGAAGAACCTGACATATAGTATGCGGCCACAAGGGGAGCGAAGAACCTGACATAGAGTATGCGGCCACAAGGGGAGCAAAGAACCTGACATAGAGTATGCAGCCACAAAGGGGAGCGAAGAACCTGACATAGAGTATGCGGCCACAAGGGGAGCGAAGAACCTGACATAGAGTAAGCTGCCACGAGGGGAGCGAAGAACCTGACATAGAGTATGCGGCCACAAGGGGAGCGAAGAACCTGACATAGAGTACGCTGCCACGAGGGGAGCAAAGAACCTGACATAGAGTATCACGCCACAAGGGGAGCGAAGAACCTGGCATAAAGTATGCTGCCACAGGGGGAGCGAAGAACCTGACATAGAGTACGCTGCCACAAGAGGAGCGAAGAACCTGACATAGAGTAAGCAGCCACAAGGGGAGCAAAGAACCTGACATAGAGTACGCTGCCACGAGGGGAGCGAAGAACCTGACATAAAGTATGCGGCCACAAGGGGAGCGAAGAACCTGACATAGAGTATGCGGCCACAAGGGGAGCGAAGAACCTGACATACAGTATGCTGCCACGAGGGGAGCGAAGAACCTGACATAGAGTATGCTGCCACAAGGGGAGCGAAGAACCTGACATAGAGTATGCGGTCACAAGGGGAGCGAAGAACCTGACATAGAGTATGCGGCCACAAGGGGAGTGAAGAACCTGACATAGAGTATGCGGTCATGAGGAGAGCGAAGCACTGCAATGGAGTGCAAGACCTTTGGCTTTTTCTCAAGGCCCTTTTAAGTAAACCTCACACAAAGGAACAAAAACAAAATATTTTGAATAAGACTTGGTTTTACAGCAAGAAGTTAGCTTAACAGGCTATATAACCATTATAATGTATACCAAGATCTTTACATTTGGATTAAATCTTCAGGCGAGGCCAAGGACATGAATTGACATTTATTAGCTTTCTCCTTTTGGTAAACAATAACAGTTTTTTTTTGTGAAATGCTCATTTTGCAAAAATTATTATTGTTTACCAAAAGGAGAATGTATTAGGTTGTTGTACTTTTATAGACATATTTAATCAGCTTATTCATTCCAAGGTCATTTTTGGTGGCCAGTCTATTCCCCTGAGCCTAATCTTTTGTAAAACCTCTCAAATATTTACCTTTGTTTTGGTAGGTCCACTAATTCTTCAACTGTGTTGGATTCCAGGTGCATCTGCTCCTTTATAATTGCCATCCTCAAAGATATCTGTACTTCATCTGTCGATTATACGAGCTTTATTGTAACCTTACTTTTATATTTCTCATCAGTCTGCTAGCTAAGGACCTTGTTTCGAAAGACCTAGCAACCACTCCATTGTTTCACCTTTCCCTTTGTGGCATTTCCCTTTATTTATGCATTCATCTTGTTCCATATCTTCATGATTCAGTTATACATACATGCATACACAACACACACTTATATATACTGTATAAGTGTATAAATATGTATATGTATATATATATTTCTGACTCACATCGGGACTGAACCCCATTTTTTCAAAGGAGAGGCCAGGCCATTAGCAATTCACCCACACAAGTCATAAATGCATTTGGAACCTAAATGCTCCGTACCTGAGTTTAATTCAGGGCAGAAATTTATTTCTGTGAAACATGTTCTCATATGGTCATTATTTCTGTCATATTCACTGTAAAGGGGTAGGTTGAATGAAATGATAGCAACTGACTCTCTGCTGGTTCTGGAAGTTGGGTAAAATTGGCTGGTATGCTAAGTGGTAGCCTGCCTGGGAAAAACCTCAGGTACAGAGTACTTAGGTTCCAACTTCTTTTATGACCTGTGTAGGTGAATTGCTAATGCCCTGGCCTCCCATTTGAAAGACCAGGGTTCAGTCCTGACGTGAGTCAGAAATTTATTTCTGTGAAACATGTTCTCATGTGTTCATTATATATATATATATATATATATATATATATATATATATATATATATATATATATATATATATATATATGTATAACTGAATCACGAAAATATGGAACGTGATGAATATATAAATAAAGATAAAATCCACAGAAGAAAACGGAAACACTGGAGTGCTGCGAGGCCTTTCGACACTAGTCCTTTACTTAGCAGTGTCGAAAGGCCTCGCAGCACTCCAGTGTTTCGTTTCCTTCAATTTTATCTTTATATATATATATATATATATATATATATATATATATATATATATATATATATATTATATTATAGCATTTAGTTGTATCACCACACAGGGCTGCTTCCAGAAAATACATCAGGCTCTATTTTAACTGCTGCATCATAATATGAACCCATTAAGCAGAAACTTCAACATAGCTGCTTCATACAATTACACAGAAGGCTCATCAGCAGTTTGTTGAACTGTCCTACATGAAATTCTCCATTCACCTTTCTTGCAAGCACTCTCGCATTTTTTTAATATTCATACCTGCCCTTTCCAACACCTCTTTCACGGTATCTGTCCAGTGCTTTCCAAGTCTTCCTCTCCTACTCATTAATGGCATTTCCATGTGAAACACTCTTGTTACCAACACATCATCCTCCACTCTTTCCACAAGGCTAAACCATCTCACAGCACTTTGATCCACCTTTTCACTTACACTGACTTTTTCACAACTACGTCTAAACATTCTCTCCATTTCAGATCTTCACTTCAGACTTTTTCGTTTTAATTGTAATCATCATTCAAACTTACTACCAAGTCTCTTCCAGATTATTTGCACATGTTTTGCTTTCTATCTTGCAACTTCTGTGCTATGGCTCACCTCTTCTCTCATGCTACCATCATGTGTGTGTGTGTGTGTGTGTGTGTATGCTCTATGTGTATGAGTTCGTGTGTGGTTATTTAAATAATCATGTAATATAATCAAATGTATTCGTGTGATTATAGCTATTTGCATGTCACCAAAAAGAAAATGTGTCAGTAGATAGCCTACTGCCTAATCGAAGAAGAAACCCAGTTCTTTTCTTCCTTCCCGTTTGTTTCGGTGTCTCCGAGGAATTCACAATGTAAAACTCATTATCATTAGTTTAACGAGACCGCTCAGTCTTATTTCTAGGCTCCCTTTGAACTGGCTTGACCGAGGGATCTTTGCTAAGCGAGAGGCAAACACTGGAGCGGGGTCAGCTGAAGACGCCAGACAGCCAGGCGGCGCGGCGCGGCGAGGAAAGACTGAAGGGAATGAATGGAAAGTAGAATGCAGGAAGCAAAAGCAACTATGCACTGCAGTTGCACTCCCAGGTGACACTCTATACATGAATAGTAACTACAAAGTTCTTGCCATACACATAGGCATTATCACAGACATACAAACACGTACAAGACGAACTTGAAGAGTATCGCTCTTCTCGTAAGATTGTGTCAATGTCAAAGATCAGAGGGAAAACAGCACCCGGAGGTCATTTGAAAAGAGATTTCTCAATCTGTCACGGGCACCATACCAGTTGAAAATCAGGCAGACAAACGAAGAACGCATCACAATTATCGTTTGGTTAAAATATCCTCTCTCCTCCCATTGCCCCGCCCCCCATACACCCACCTCCACCTAATAGACACACGCACACTCACATACACGCACACACAACTTCACTGATGATCGATAGATGGTTTAGGTCAGTGCACAAACACACACACACCTTTGACGATAGCCGGCCCTCTTCTTCTTCTTCTTCTTCTGCCTAATACTTCCTGCCTCCATTGATTTCTCTTCAGGAACTCTGGTTCTCTTTTTATCTCTTTTTTTTTCTATCTCTTATCGTTGTTAGATATCGACGAGTGACGATTACAAGGGAAAGGGCTATAAAGACCTCCGTGCGATCAATAGGGAGTCAGGTTAAACGGATCGATCTTTTTATTGTCACTAGAAAAATATTTTTCTACCGAAGGGGAAATGGTGAGAAAAATCCCTCTACTATTCGATAGTTTATGCGGTCTGTGGTTCCTTTTTGGTCAGCCTGGGCACGTGTTTTTCGCTCATATGTGAGTAAGCAGAATAGTTTTCTTTATGGATAAATGTTTGTACTTATTATAAATGTATGTGGTCAGCTTTTTGATGAATGTAAGCAGATGTAATTCGGTGAAGGAGAATAAAAGTCGAGAGAGAGAGAGAGAGAGAGAGAGAGAGAGAGAGAGAGAGAGAGAGAGAGAGAGAGAGATTTAATTCTAAATAAATCACTTGTTACTTAAAAGATGATCTGAGATAGTGAGCGGTGAACAGAGTTCATGCGGAACTTTTTCAAGGAATGGCTGAATTTATGCACTGGCATAATACGGATAAAAAGAGTTTATTGGATTCCCGTCCTTTTCACTGTTGATATTCTAAGACTGACATTTTTTCCCGATGTTCAGAGAGATGGAAAGAAGAAGTGGCTCATTTGACCTTCTTCTGCTCACTACAGGAGTTGATTATAACTGCTGTGTTGTTGCTTGCTGCTCTTTTTCTAAAGGGAATTATAGATCATACTCTGCTCGAGAACAAGCTGTCTTGGGTAAACATCATGTGGAGAAAGTGCAACATTTGTTGCCGGGAGTCCCCTTTGGCCCAGGTCCTCTCCTCCTCAGACCTCGTCTTCATAACCTACTGTACACCCCTCCGCTACCGGCGAACTACAGTACGTGACCTTTGTGGTGAGGGTGAGGGTGAGGTGAGGGGATGCGAAATCCAGGGGAAAGAATCGCGTGCGAGGAGAGAGAGGGAGGGAAGGAGGCCCCTGAGCGCCTTCCTTTTTTGGAAGGAGTAAACATGACCCCAGGTTGATTTTGTCTGCTGACGACTAGAACAAATATCATTATACGCATTTATTTTAAATGTCACAGTCATCATCATCACCACAGCCCCACCCCGCCCCCCTTCATTATCTTCAAATGTTGATTCCATTATCTTGTTTTTATACCTGTCAAAATCATTACAGATACCGGTATCGTTATCAATGCATTTTGACGTCATTATACTGTATGCCAGAATTTGATTGTGTCCCTTGAATCGCTATTCAGCTGCGCGACACGAACAGTCGTATGATGAGGGAATAATGGTCTTTGCAAGGTTTTTCGGTACAGTGGAACCCCGACAAGATTTGTGATATCCTCAGGAGCTTGCGAGTTTTTCAAAACAAGGTATTAAGCCGTGTGAAATCACAAGGTCACTTTTTTTTTTTTTTGTAAGATACCGCGTCTTAGTATTGTGAGTTTTCCTGCACAAATAAGTCTGTGACCACACTAGATCTGCGTTACTTGGAAACCTTTAAGACATGTTTGAGACTATCCTCTTTTAACCATGCGACACTGGAATAAGTTTAATAGTATGTGTGGACAGGAAAGAATTTGCATACTTCGAAGCTCACTTGAGAAAGTAAGTTAAGGCAGGAGTTGTTTTCTGTATCTGAAAGAATATTTGGTTAAATAAAGAACGAGCGCTATTTTAATGACGTTGTGTTGGAGGTGCCATAAAAACAAGACGAATGAGGGATCGTTGACACTGTAATGGTCTTGAGTCACGAGCCGGACTCTGAAGACTTCAAAGGCTGGAGGGATTTAAAGTCTCTCAAAATGTAGGGACTACCAAAAGTCACACTTCCTCTACTCTACAGGCTAAAGGACTTCACTGAGCTTGCACCAGGCCAGTAAGGGTTGTTGTAGGTACGGTCCTTAAGGGAGGAAGGCTAAGCCATACTCAACCCTCATTTTCCATCTGGATTTTGAACGACAGGAGTGCGTCAGCTTTCACAGTGATGCATGTTTTGTGTTGCCCTTTACCTCCAAGATCTTATGATAACATCTTGAATTCTTTTATTCATTCAGAGCAGTTTTAGAGGTGCACCGGGAAACATGGATATTAATGGATTCCTTCGGCTGAAATTGTGTTTCAGGAGACGGGAAAAAATTACTGGATAAAGAAAAGGCAAATTGAATACCCGACATTGTGTGAAAAGGAATTTATATAGTGGGTCATGAAATAGAGCCAATGTCCTATTGAATAAGTGGGTGACCAGTACAACTGAAGTACGAAATGGGCGCAATCAACGAAAGGCACAAAAAAAAAAAAAAAACGATTTCCCGAACCCCACCCACCACGCCCACTTACTCCCTTCAAAGAGCTGACCAGAGGCAAGTAAGTGCAATACACATACACGTGTGTGCCTATGTATAATTGATTAACACGCCGCAGAGATTAAATCAGAACTTGTAAAGAAAACAGGTAAAAATTTCTTAGCATTGCTTTGTAGGATTATATAGTGAAATATACCTCTCTGTGCCGACTGAGTTGACAACTACCCAAATACCTTAATGACCGACCCGCCGTTACTGAACTTGGCTCGTAGGAAGACTAGCGGTAAAGAGAATGTTTCATAATTCAACGCACTCACAAAGATTTCTTTGATGTTTCGGTCTCCTCTGATATAGCATTATCCTTTCAGCACTCACATTGCTATTCTGCACTTTTTTGGTGCAAGTGACCCAAACTACGGGAAGAACGTCTACGGTGAAAAGTGCTGTTGGAATACCAGGGCCCACAGAGACTTTCCTCAGTGAATGAATGGACGAATGGATGGCTCAGTCGAGCATTCCTCGGGTATTCATGCTAATGCTAGGGCGGATGAGTGCTTGGATTTGATCCTTCCTCCAAACAGCGACCCTCACAGCGACTGCAGTACTATGGCACTCATACCGATGCTTCATCTATGCTGGAAGGCGATGCTCAGCACTTGGAAAAATGCGGCAGACCTTGGATGTCTGGTGTGAGGGATGGATCACAATGAGGCCTGAGAGGAAAGCAGGTTAAGGTGCGAGGCATCACTAAAATGGAAGGAAATTGCAAGCATCACGGAGTCGGATACTTTAGATTAACTCGCGTGCACCAGAATACATTAGGCTTAAGTCAGAGTTCACGAGGATACGACGGTCAATGTTCTATGACTTGACTGCATAAACCCTCACAGACTTGACATTAGAGCCGCACATCAAGGCAAGAGTGACTGTGGTTCGGCAATCATGTAGAAATTCGGACCAACGCCTGGCACGTCAGGAATGCTTACTCAGGAGACGACTGAAAGAGATGTTCGGCGCTCATGCTGTACAGTTCATTGCTGGAACATGAGACTTGCAGACGGAGTTTGTAAAATTCTATTTTTGAAGCGGTGTTGGTGCCTGCACGTGCCGGACTCTGGGAAATTTGTGTCACTCTCGGAAATGCATTACCTTATTCCTTGTTCTCTGTGACAGTAAAGAATTACAATGTATATATTTTCTTGTTAATGCATCGCACTGCATAAGATTCATTTTAACATAAATGTTACAACCAAATATCCGGTCGTAGTCAAGCAAGCTATCAGAGTTCAAACATTCCTGTTATTATCGCTGTTGCATTGCATAACATGACAAAAACTCGTTTAAGTATTTTCAATAAATATATACTTCACATTAACGTTATTTTATTTTTATGCCAGTGCAAATATCACCAATGGGTGTTTAATATGTTTTGATACTTTGGTTGGTTCATTACTGTGGGAAGAACATATTTTGAATTTCTTTTTAAAGGGAAAATTTCCATTCACAGTTCTGCTCTTTTCTTTCTTCCTCTCCCACGTATTTATGCGCGTGTGTACCTGTATGTGCACTGACACGTCCGCTCTTGTGCATATGAACTGGAGTGCTTAGCGTAACCACAAACATCGCTTTGTGTCTATAGGCCTAGACGGATGTATGAAAACAGAATAACAAGCATTAAAACCGAGAGAGAGAGAGAGAGAGAGAATTTAAAGAATTTCATATTGCAGGTAATGGCAAGGACCGTTCATGACTTGTGGTCATTAGGTCAGGTAATGGCTTTTGCATTATAGAGTGGTGAAGGCCATTCCTTTAGAGTCCATTAATTACCCCAAACGCTCACTAGTTTCTCAAGTGTTATTTGTGGGGGAATGACGTCGAACTGGCAATCCTTGGCGGGATTTTGTATTTGATGTCTGATAGTGCGTGGCGACCAAAGTGTAGCCAGATTATTTTGCATTCTTGGGACACGAAGTAGTAATTGAAATTAACCTAACGTCTTTCAGATTTCTACGTTTTTAGTTTTCTGTAAAAGAAAACTATTGAGATGGATTTGTTTGTCAGTCCGCACTTTTTGTGTCCGCCCTCACATCTTAAAAACTACTGAGGCTAGAGGGCTGCACATTTTCATGTTAATCATCCACCCTCCAAACACCATAGCAAATTGCAGCCCTTTAGCCTCAGTAGTTTTTATTTTATTTAAGGTTAAAGTTAGCCATGATCGTGCGTCTGGCACCGCTGTAAGTGTCGACAACACAGGCCACCACCAGGCCGTGGTTGAAAGTTTCATGGGCCGCGGCTGAGAGTTTCATGGGCCGTGCCTGAGAGTTTCATGGGCCGTGGCTGAGAGTTTCATGGGCCGTGCCTGATTTCATGGGCCGTGGCTGACAGAAAACTCGATTACGCGGAAGAAACTTCGGCGCATTTTTGACTTGTTTAGAGGCTGTTTGAACTGCTTGTGATTGCCATGAGTAGGTCACAAACCTCAACCAAGATTCAGTCATCCAAAACAGCATCTGTTCGAGTCTGTACCTGGGAGACGATGGGTAGCAAAATATGGCCAGTCTATCTCGAAAATCGTCACTGAAGCGAGGAAAACAAAATTTAATGTGGTCGAGTGAAACGATTCACCTTCCAAGAACACAGGCCTTGGAAAGGTTTGAATATTGTAGTTTAGAATATTGGTGTCTCATTTTCCACAAAGGAGGGTCACGGCGGGCAAGCTTCCTAGCGGTGGCTTTATTTCATACTTTAAGAACAATAAACAGGAATGAGAATTAAACATAACTGATGATTTATATGAAAATTCTTACTGTGAAACATTATTAAAAATGATTTAACTCTCGGCTAGGAATTCCAAAGGTCTTCTAGATGACCTTGGCTTCAGACAGCCGTTGTCTTTAGCAAATGTCTTGGTACATAACTTCTCTTGTAAGTGAAAAAATCATTGTCAGGCGCAAATCTTGAACGCTTTGAAAATCACCGAGGTTGGAAGCCGATATTTCTACGGGGAATAACAAGTGCTTCAGGCCACCATTGTAATCAGATGTTGTTCGAAAGCATTGAGTCGATTTCCAAGTGCCAAAGACAGGGGTGATTCTTTTTTTTTTTTAATTTTGGTGGTAAGCATTTGCTGTTCCAAGAGAACGCACAGCACACTCACGCAATCACATTCTGTCAAACAACTTCGCATAGCATTTGAGTGGTAACGCAACTTCCACACTTGTGGTGTCTAATGAAAGGGTCTTGCTGAATTACTAGTAGTATTGTGTTCTTATTCTTTCACCCGACTCTCTTGTTCTTTTTTTAAAACTTTTTCCACTGTTCTTTATTTTTACGTTATTTTAAACGAAAAGTATTGCAGAGATGGTGGAGTGTTTTCACATTTTCAGCGCTGTCTCTGCTTCATTATTGATTCTTTTTTTTTCACATTTTAGGTCATCCTGCCGTTTGTGTCATGTATCCTGTAACGAAAGAAGACGGCAGGTGGAATCGCCATCATCATATTCTATTTTCTCTTTTTCTTTACTTCGCGATCGGTGTTGCCAAGTCATTTGCAGCTCCCATCAAAGTAATTCTAGTAGATAACAGATCACCTGCAGGCAAATGACCTTTATTATTTATATATTTTGCTAAAACGCTTCAAATATTTCTATGGCTGAGCAGCAGCTTTGCTCTGTCAAACACCAATAGTCAGAAATATATTGAAGTGATGATGAAACTTATCATAAGGACAAGTCATGACACACTTCTTGAAGGGACAGGAAACTGACGAAGAATTTGGGCACAAATCACATCGTTGATGACGGCAGTGGTGCCAAGGATAAGCATCTGTATACCAAGTAGTCTCCTTTCCGGAAATAATTCTAAATACATTGTATTTACGGAAGCTATTGGATTTTGTCCGTGCCTCATAATCTTTGCATATAGAGTCGTACAAACGACTTAGAGAAAAACAGTCCTCAGGTTTATTCGTTCTTTATTTTAGAGGTGAATAACATCACGAAACACAGCGGTTTGTCGCTTGCTATCCTTCAGAGAGCAAACACTTGAAGAATGTCGCTGAGTCATTCCTTTGCTTTGGAAACTTAGAATGTTAAAGGGACAGGCATCTCACGCTTTTTTTATTTTTCTTAAAGTGTAGTTTTAGTAGCTGCAGTCCTTAAAAATAATAGCTCTCATTCACATAGATATATTTAAATGAGTCAGATACAATGTGTAACGCCTCATGTAATTGTGAGGCTTGACTTGAATCAACCGTTATTCCTTGAAAGAATAAAGAGAGGAAGTGAAAGCTCCTTTTCTATTCTTTGTTACACAAAAATATCTTTGCGAGAGTTTGAATGATTACTTTCGTATCGCTTTAGTCTCACGAACATGACTATCGGAATAATACCTACGTCTTGGTCTGCGTTGCTTTCCTCTTATTATAATGGGTGCATGAAACTACAGACCTAAATTTTACATAGACTAGACCTTTGCAACGATGAGCCTTTGTGCTTGCCGGAAAATAAGACTTGTCTTCCGAGTGGGATTAAGGTTCAATAGACTTTGAAAAGATGATTACTTTTGGGATAAAATTCTGAAGTTTCTTGATTCTTGATTCTGAAGAAATCTGCGATCCTTGTCTGGTTATGTGAAGATGAAAGGAATCCCCATGTTCATCAGGTCTTAAGAAGATATCTTTCGTTGCCAATGCGCAGTCATCAAAACTTTTCATCACTTTTTCCAGTATGTATTCATGAATATCTTCTGACAAAGATAACTAGTGATTTACTGTCTCACTACCTAGATCCAGCCTAGAGAAGACCAAGTGTCATTCATTCGCTAAAAATAGCTGTTGCTCCAACGTCAGTCTTTCTCACACTTAACAAGGAGGCAGCCTGTATTTGTGTAATACCAAAAATTATGTGTTAATGATAGTCTGTTTGTCTACCAAACCAAATGGATTGCTTCTTGCGAAACTCAACATTCGTATGAGGAAGGATAAAGGGTGGAGCCATAATGCAGTCTTATTCTTAGTTTGCCGTGACCTGCCAACATACACAGGTCCTATTTTTAATAAAAAAAAAAAAGTACAAATGTAAACAGAAGTTATTTTGAACGTGAAGTCAAGTTTCAAACCCTGAAATCAAGGACATTAAAACAGTCTTATTCACACGCACTCAGATGTTTCACAGCACTTTCTGAAAAGTCTGTATGCCGGAAAATTGATCGGCATTCACGAAGAGAGCGTCCTGGTCTTCGTGTTTCAAACCTGTGTGGCATGAGTAAGTGAAATTCAACATTCGTGAATGAGATTGAAGCCTCGTCTCAACACTACCCAGAAAATAGAAGACGGACGGGTAAATTTATAGCCATATGAACATGAAAGGAGGAGGCTACAATCTTCTTTTTATTGCAGACGCACGAACGAAAAGATTCCAAGAATTCCAATACCGGCAAACTTTTTAGACCAAGTTCGATGGAATTCGCCGAATCCTCCCCTGACTGACTTTAAAGCTGGCTCACTTCTTTATGATGTTTCGGAGGTTGAGGTGATTACTTTTAAATATCCATTATCTTCATCATCTACAATATCTGTGTCAATTTTTAGGCAATTTCTTTGGTATTATTGCTCCGTCCCCTGCACTGCTGTAGTAGTATTAGTAGAAGTAGTGGTAGTAGTTATGAACAAATCAATTAGCTTTCTGTATGTTGGTGATGCTCTTATTCTTTGAGAACCCTACCTCTGTATTCCTGGACCTTCATAAGGCTTCAAAAGAAAACGATTAATTCTGAAGACGATATCGATCAAAGAAAGTAAATAATAGGCGGCAATTATAGTTAGTCGCAAATGATAAAAGCTTCTTGGCTGTGGACGGGATCTTGGCGTCTTTTTGTGTTCGAGTTTCTCGGAATAAAAGAATGCTCTCTGCCAAGCGATGTCTTCTTCTTCTTCTTTGGTACATCAAGCAAGAGAGAAACAACTGCCCCAGAAAGTGGCAGGCTAAAGTTAGGTAAAAAGTAGATCCCACCAGATGCCTTAGTCTAATATCATGATTTTTTTTTTCATTTTCCTTCAGCAGGAAATTTTCCTTGCCTGTTCTTAGCACATTTAGATTTTTTAAAACTTCCTTTATTCTTTTTTGTTCACCTGTATTTTATTAACTCTACCCTTCATTCTGTCGTGGTTGCGATAAAGTGACGTTGATTGAAACGAGGGTATTTTTTAGGCATTAGATTGAGGAGGTCTTCCTTCCCTTATTCAGTTCAACATCAAATCCAATACAAGAAAGGAACAGGCACTGCAGTGTCTGGGCAACAGTGCAGACGCGTCGAAAAAGCCTTTGTTTTGAAACAATAGTAGGAGAGATAATAGCGCCTGAAGTATTCTTAGTCCGTGAATGGAGGGCTGACAAAACGAAGAAGCATTAGAACGGGAAGAAGCGCCAGGGAAGGCACAACCAGCAGACACTATAGTAGACTAGAGGTTAGTGAGGGAGGCCACGCTGACACTGGAGTGTCGTTGTTGAGTGTACAAGACAGAAACAAGTAAAAATGTGCACAAGTTTCTTCGGCGCAATCGAGTTTTCTGTACATCATATAATGCTGTATGAAACGCTCAGCCACGGCCCATGAAACTCTCAGCCGTGGCCCATGAAACTTTCAGTCACGGCTCGATGGTGGCCTGTGTTGTTGGCACCTAAGATAAAATAAAAAATACTGAGGCTAGAGGGCTGCAATTTGGTATGTTTGATGATTGGAGGGCGGATGATCAACATACCAATTTGCAGCCCTCTAGCCTCAGTAGTTTTTAAGATCTGAAGGCGGACAGGAAAAGTGCGGACGGACAGACAAATAGTCATTTCAATAGTTTTCTTTTACAGAAAACTCAAAGTGGACTCTGCTCAGACAAAAAAAAAAAAAAAAAACTGTGCAGAGAGAGAGAGAGAGAGAGAGAGAGAGAGAGAGAGAGAGAATCAGAAAAGGAGGGACAGGATATTATTGCTTATTGCTCAAACTTTTCATAGATCAGAACTGACAACAGCAGATTTTGGAGATCTCTCAGCGCCAAGACGATTTTCAGTGACAATTCATTTCCGTTTCTGCTCGCATTCCCTTCCTCCATTCCAACAGGAAATTACTTCATGCAGATGATAGGAGAAAATAATGCTTGGAGGATGGTCTAGATTTGTCATTATAATTCAAAATACCCGCATACTCACATACAAAACACAAAAATACACTTTAACTTGTTGTGCAAGCATTTGCAGCATAGTTGGGTCATTTGCGTAACAAAAAAAAAAAAAAACAACACAGCAAAACACTAGACAGAGTAACACATAAATGAATTAAATGACAATAAAATAAACTCATGACAACCTGCATAATAGTCAGGAATAGCCGAATGAAAGAAATTCCAAGTGGCATTAGAGCATTCCATGACAACTCTTGTGCACCAGAAGAAAGAAAGACGTCTTCTGCACTTTGCGTCTGTTTCGAAAGCATTTCAATACAATATGGGTGTTGACGCTCTGCAAAAAGAATAGCACGCATTAATTCCTAAGGTAAACAAAATAATGACAACGTTTTATTGGATAAGGCCCTACGGCAGCATATGACTGTTAACAGTCTTTAATATGAGTTTCTCTTGCTCATTAATATGAGGACAATAAGAGCAACGGCTTATTAGAGATGGCAATTCCGCACAGTATGGATGCCGGCGTTCTGCAAGATGAGTGGTCGCGTGAGGTCCTGAAATGCACATGACATGGGCGACATGACAGCTTCTCGGAGATGTTCGGTTGACGGAGTACGGATGTTGAGTCCCGCTAAAACAGTAGCCTGCACTAATTAAGACAAAATTGGCTACAGTTGACTGGAGATGGCGCATCAGCAGAATATGAATGCTGCACTCCACATAATGCTGATGATACACACAGTAAGAGCAACGTGTTATTAGAGATGGCGCCTCAGCAGATATGAATGGTGCTCTTCTGCAAAACCTCTAGTCATACTCATGGTTGTTAAGTTGCAGATAATAAGGTCGGCATCTTATTGCGCCGTTCTGCAAAACTAGTTGTGCTCTTATCGCAGGTGAATATTGTTGCCTGGGATCTACAAAACATGCAGTACACACTCGTTAAGATAATCAGGCTAAGGGCAACATCTTATTAGAAACGGCCCTTCAACAAAATAAGCGTGCTGACCTTCCTAGGATAGACACAACAAGAGCGGCAGCTCGACTGTGACTGCTAACCTTCTACAAAACTAATTTCACCCACAAGATAAGACGCACAATTTGGCTACAATTTATTGGGGGTGGAACTTCGACAGAAAATGGATCTGGGTCTCTGCACAACAGCAGCATCCACTCATTCTCGAGATCCACACAGTCTTAGGATACAGTCCAAGAGGATGGAGGATAGGATACTTAAGTTTTGGGTCTTTCCTTCTTAATTAAGGATAATCTAATGCAAGTAGGGCAATAGGTGGGTCCTTTATGCGATCTCTCCTCTGTAGCGACGTCAGGGAAGGATCAGGCTAAAGTTATTAGATGCTTAAGATGGGAAGATGACTAAAGGAGATTATCCCTAGCGACGTCTTCAAAATATTTGCACGCACCTCTCCTTTAATTTTCCTGTGGCTTCACTTTTCTTCCGTTTCCTCGTCTGGAGGAATTCTCTGGAAGTCTGGTGCACCTTTGATCGACAAGCTTTACTTCACATGTATCATTTACAAAAGTTCCTCAGATTTTATGCGTGAAGAAAATGACATTAGTGTTCGTAAGTAAACACGGGTTGGGATAAGTACAGTAGATCCCAATCTTGCCTCGCCGAAAGTTTGCCGTCTTTGCTGGTCTGGAAGGTGAATGCAAAGTCTGTGAGCTGTTCTCATGTTGTGCCTCTATGCGGAAAGACTGCCAGCAAGATAAGATCAAATTTCATCATGTCAGCTTGCTTGCTGGACCAGTTGCAGTTAGCGTTGGCAGTCTTGGTTATTTCGACAGAAAGGCGGTCGTGATCTTTGCAAGCATTGGAATATTGACCCAAATACTTTGAACAGTTAGGTTAGATTAATTTGATTACGAATTTTGTCAGCAAGATTGCATTACATGGCACTGCCCTCAGGTTATCAATAAGATGACAGTCACACTTGTAATCTCATTCCACTATCGCCTTCGGTATTCTTGGTAACCGTTTACTCGAGAATCGACGAACTTCTTGGGCCTTGGTCCTGATTCTAGCAAATGCTTCAGCGCTTCCTAAGAGAGGCGGTCGTTTATAATGAAAAAAGGTCGATCTTTCAGCGTTCCTGTTTAGAAAATAGGTTTCGAACACTGAAAGAGATGCACAACAAGAAATCAGGTGCATGTGGTTCTGGATCCCCATCTGTTTGCAAGTAGGACTTACTCATAACCTGAAAAAATACATTTGACTTATTTTAAATACATGTATTTAAATACTACATACACACACTCATGGATTATAAAAATAACATAAATACAGATATTGGAAGATATATTATCATAACCTATTTGATTATTTTATATATATATATATATATATACATACATACATACACACATATAACATATATATATATATATATATATATATATATATATATATATATATATATATATATATATATATATATATATATATATATATATATATATATATATATATATATATATATATATATATATATATATATATATTATATTTTCTTTTTACCAATGATTTCTTTTTTTTTTCCTTGTCAACTAAACGTAAAGGCTAGTGTTTGATCCTGCTTCATATCCTTTCTCACCGATTAATGGGATTCTCCTCTCGATCAGAAAGGCTGGGAAGGCGGGAAGGATCCTGGCTATATCTGGTGACAGGATGTGGGTTCCGACACTACCTGTAGGCACGTACAAAGGGCTCATTCCGGAGATCATCTTTCAGTTTCCACCTTTTTACTCTCTCTCTCTCTCTCTCTCTCTCTCTCTCTCTCTCTCTCTCTCTCTCTCTCTCCTAACTTCCAGTCTTTGTTCTCGGCTGGCCCAAGAGGGAAGGCCACTTAAAGGCTCTGCTCAGCCTCGCCTCCCAGTCGTTTCCCGTGTTTCCTTTTCAAAGCTGCGCCCTCCTACTCTATCTTTATTCCTGATACTGCACCGTCTACAAGGGGTGCTTCAAACAGTTTGTTTATATCTACTGGAAGGATAAATAAACAAGTAACAATGTATGAAGAAGGACTCAAACATCATCATTTGCTGTCTAACTCGATTTTTCTGAAGCCAATCAATTCCGTAAGAGAAGTGTCCTCATTATTCAACGTGTCAGCTGAATTTTTCAAATTAACGTTGTATACGGTATATTCTGATGCTCTTTTGAAGTTACAGTTCATTATTATTTCCTTCCAAGCTTCATAAAGCCACCGTTTTATACTTCCATCGGTTTTTAGATTTTTCAATGAACGGAAGTGGAGTCGGCGAATGGAACCACAAGTGGTGGGGATTACAGGGGTGGGAAAGAGGTGGGGGAGGAGAGGCGGCTGAGCCAGGCTTTCTCCCTAATCCTTTTCTTCCTGTCCGATAGAAACTTCCTTTTTATGCTCCAAAGCTTCTCTTACTAATTATGTCAACGAGATTATGATGGTTACTGACCCTCAGTGCGAGCAATGAATACGCGTTCAGTGTTCCTCGTAAGAAGGACTGTTGGACTTGATTCATCTGGTCTTTATTCGTCTTCCGAAGAGATGAAGACGTGCTGCCCTAAGAAAGGATTTCTTATTCAGGAACCTCGAAGGTGTTCCTTTTATTACTGAGTTCATATCCTGTTCATTTTCTTTCGTTGATGTACTTCTATTGAAAGTACTAAATGAGGATCATTCTAAGTCACTAATTAGCATTTCTGAAGCTTTCAAACCGCTTGATCTCGTCATTCACTGAGTTTGCTGAAATGTCCGACGGATGTTCCCTCTGTGCAACAACGTTTCATGGAGTCTTGTTACCCGACCCCGGCGTTTAAGAGACCTGTCTTCTTGGAAGGGGATGCACAGGGCTCAGAGCAGCTCTTTCCACCTCGTTCCGGTGCATTATGATACTTTGCAAAAGAATAATTTTTGTGTGATTTTTTTAGCTTTTCCTGAAGGGGCCCTGAAGTTAAATGCTCCCTGTAAAAATAACGACAAAACAGTAATATATATATATATATATATATATATATATATATATATATATATATATATATATATATATATATATATATATATATATATATATATATATATATATATATATATATATATATATATATATATATATAATGCATTATATGGGCTCCTTGTTGCCTGTAAGTGTGTGTGTGATAATGGCAACTTAATAATTTTGCACTTGGAGCTTATGCTAAACTGAAGTGAGCGGAGACAAGAGTAAAGGATGAGAAGAAAGCGGAGCCTAATCGCAAAGGAAGCTCCACACCCCTTGACAGAGGGTGGATTATAATAATCGCGAAAGAAAGCCGGTGGCCGAGTAATCCGAGGTTTGCTCATTTCCAAGTCGAAAGTGTGAGAGGGAGAGGTTTGAAGGGTGTTAAAGATAAAGAGGTTTTGGAAATGTGGTAGAAAAGGATCAACGCTGAGAAGTTCCTTTAGCTGAAGGGAAAGAGAAAGAGACGCGTTAAGTGTGAGAGCTGCCTTGCAGACAAGTTTCAGACAGACAAGGGCGATATCAAGTTTCATGTGACCGAGATTCAGGAAAGAACTTCTCATATCAAAATAAAACGCCAAATTTTAGGAGGTTCAAAGTTGTTGACTATGTGATCTCACCTACACATTTTCACAATAACCTAAACTCCCGTAGACTGTTTGTCGGAAAAATTAACATTCCAAAGTGCTTAGCGCGTCCACTTTAATCCATTGGAAATTTTATTATCTATACTCATTATTGTTTGGTTATGATCTTCAATTCATGCTCTCATCTTTGCTTTGCAGTATAGTTTTGCTTCAAATATTGGAGCATTATGCCTATTGTACGTGAAGTGCTGACGAATGGCCAATCGGCCTAAGCTCATCTGGTCAAAAAGATTCTTTTGGGAGCGACTAACAAAGTTACAAATATCTTGAAACATTAATGCAAAGTTTTTTTAATTTTCTAAAAGATCAAAATCATAAACAAAGAGTGAATTGTAGGACTCCCAATAACAATATCCATCTCTCCATTTTCATTACTCAACCCATAATCAGCTGCAAATATTTATTTTTAGAGCTTTAACAAGTAGGCAGAATTAATTATAAATCAATACAAAAGGGAGCGGAGAACGCTTCATGGTCATAAAATAGTGAAAATCCGGAGGCAGAAATGATTATTGAATGTGCGTCATTCGTCTACGATTTCCGAGAGAGATCCCGTTAGTAGGTATGTTAAAAACCAATTTAAATCGATCTGCAATCAAAACCGGAAGGCTATTTTGGAGAGTTAAAAAATAAGTCTGAAAGACCGCACGGCATGAATACACGGATGTGAGACGACCACCGGATTTGGTAACTGGGAAGTTCTGAGACCGAAGGCCACTCACTGCAAAAGGAAACGAAATAAGAAAAGATCACCGGCGAATGAGGGGAGGACTTTGGATGATACCTCAGCATCATATAGAGTAACTTACAGAAAGAACAGTAGCTCAGAACTTCATTAGAAAGAGAATAGTCTTCAAAATAAACGCGACTAAATGACTTTTACAAAAATGTCTCACTCACTTGTTCAGTAGGTACTGTCATTACTGTACAACGATAAAATGTTTTAGTCATTGCCGTTTATAAGGATTTCGTTTCATCTTCAGCAAGTGGCCTAAGAACTCGAATATCTACAAGTAACTATTTAATCTTTCCTGATGCTGGAATGCCTAAAGAAAATAATTAGGTGTAATTAGTAATATCCTAGACAGTCTTGACAGTGAACGAGTCCAAACAGATGTTAGTCCTACCTCAGACTTGGTCAGCCAGTAGACCTGTCTCTATTAGCCACAGTTGTCAAACATCCGGTTGCAGATATTATAGAAGGTGTT
The DNA here is from genome assembly GCF_040412425.1 of Macrobrachium rosenbergii. NCBI lineage: Eukaryota > Metazoa > Arthropoda > Malacostraca > Decapoda > Palaemonidae > Macrobrachium > Macrobrachium rosenbergii. Next base: position 20,730,944 of record NC_089798.1, read on the forward strand.
TTCTGCGAACTGTCTAGCTATCTAATCTGATGTTCTACAACGTATTCTTTGTGATCTTTGTTGTTTTGCGTTTTTACTCTTGACATACTTGTTGTCTTTAACGCTGCATACGTTAAAGACCATTAAGACTTTGCAATAGCCATTGGTGTATGAGGGTAGACTGCAGCAAAGCGAATACTTTTCGGAATACCTAGTCTCTCAGTGCGCTTCACTCTCCTATTTGTTCTGGACAGATGGTATATACTGTACTTAATCTTTCTGAATGTTTGACGACAACAATAGTGATACACCAGACTCCTAGCTGTCTTTATACACAGCACATCATCTGATGTTTTTGGGAAACTTGAAATATATAATTTGTAAGGCTTCTTCATCCAACGAGATGATGGAATTGATGTCACACTCACACGGTTCAGGTCTTTTACTCCACAAGTACTGCAATGTTTTTCTCCTGCCTAAAAAAAGAAAACTTCAAATGATCCTTAATTTTTTTTCCTTAAATACGACTGATCAAAAAGGTGGTTTCCATTTTCATAATTTTTGTCATAATTTACACAATCAAGCGAATATCAGCACTATTGCAACTGGGAGCCTCCCACAGTCACCCAGTGCCGTTGGTACGTGTGTCTCAAGAACTGAACCCACCACTCATTTTGCGTTCACACTCTGTTGAGGTGTCAAGTTATCATAGTACCTGAGACCTGCTGTCTTTCATCACTGTTATTGTAAAACTATGGAATGGTCTTCTTTATTCCTTAACTGCATCTATCTACATTGGTCTCCAGCAGACTATTGTTTGATGTGACTAACGGAACGTCGTGTCTAGGCCACACTATTCTGTTCCATTGCTTCATTGAAGCTATCCTTATCTGCCTGTTACTTTCCCACTATTTTCTTCTCTTTTCTTACTTATGGTCACTCTACTCAGTCGAAGCTCACGGTGCAAGTTAATGAGCATTTACCATTCCGTTCGGAAAATGTACTTGCTGGTAATGTGGAGATCAACGATATTTTAGTGAGTACGCGACTGTGCATCCATCCAAGTGCTTGTATTTACAATCGTAAGAATCTCGTTGCGTGAAAGTCCCGTAACGCATCCTGTTTGTGAAACCAAAAATAAACCCGAAAAGTCTGATTTGTCCAGAAGAGGCAGACGATTTGATGAGGATAAAAATGTACATTTGGAGTTGTGTCATTTATAATTGCGTTTTCTGTCAATGTTTGCATTCAGGTCAAGAACTGTGACTGTTGTGAGAAGTGAGCTGTTAAATAGTGATGGAATTATATGTTTTGTTCATTCTTTTTCAGACTGAGGTTCTTGTAAGAATGTGTGAAGGGTGCTTGCATTAGCATTTAACCCTTTATGAGTATTTTTGTGAGTATATATACGCTGATAAAAAAGCAAACAGGAGAACGTGACACTGTGGAAGAGTACGCGGCTTCCGGAAGGGACTTGTACAGAGCACTCATCTCTCCGAAAGTGTGAAAGTGCTTTCACCCATAGGTATACACGTCCATGTTCTGTGTGCATGTGATCTGTTCCTTTTTTCATACTATGACCTTTGACTCTCATTATGTCTCTGCTTCTTACACACGATAGCTAAGGTTTGATGCAAATTGCGGTGCCACTTGTCAGACTACATCCCAGAGGTGTACATACACACACACACACACACACACACACACCTTGCATTCAGGCTTAATGCCAACATGAGTGCACAAGCTATCGTGACAAATGCAATTACTGTTTGTACTTGTTAATGTACTGTATACGCTAAAAATTCATAGCGTGTACTTTAACCGTCATTTTTCCCCTTCTTCAGTTAACTTGCCAACTCTTATTTAGCTATTAACATGTATGCATGCGCGACGGTTGGACGATTTCTATGAAAAGGTTGCGACTTCCAGTCATTATTTATTCAGGTGTGTGCAATTAATGGCCACGGAAGCAAGCTCTCTCTCTCTCTCTCTCTCTCTCTCTCTCTCTCTCTCTCTCTCTCTCTCTCTCTCAGGATTCCTGGTTGTTGGGTGGACGGCTTTAAACTGCTGGATTTGCTCAATTCGAATCCGTATTTTCTTCGCTTGGACTTTGCTGCTGCCCTCACCAAGAAATCTGAAATACTTTTATCAGATCTTCCACTGGACTTGACAATAATAATAATAATAATAATAATAATAATAATAATAATAATAATAATAATAATAATAATAATAATAAACTTGCGTCTATTCGTTTTAGAACTGAAAGACGGGAAACTTTAATATCAAATATGACAAGCAATAATAGGAAAGAGCCCTTCTACATCAAGAACTGATTAGTCACCGAGAACCGCTTCCTGCGTAAGATTCTGCCCTGTTATTTCAAGTAGTTTCGGGAATCCCATAATGACAATAAAATTAATGTGGTTCATGAAAAACTATAGACATTTGTAGATCCGGTAACCCCCCTAAAAACATGCTGAAGAAACCAGAGAAGGTCAAGTCTAGGAGGGAAAAATGAATGTTTTTTTTTTATAAAAAGGTCAGTATAAAGACGATGTGATTTATAATCTGTTTGTATCATTTCCTTTAAGCATCTTGATACAGTGCAACTGTCCGAATAATGGTGGAGTGCAGCCTTATACCCAGTTTTCTAAGCGAAGTTTTTCCTGCAAATAAAAAGCAAATGATCTGTAGAGGGATGTGCGTATTGTGAACGGGAGACTTCTGGCAACAGCAGTAGAACTCCTCTATATTGCAACTCAGAAGAAAAAGCAACATCAGATAAGAAATGTAAATGATACCTATATGAAGAAGAAGTTTTGAGGTTAAGAACCAAGAGCCGAAACATTTTTGCTACAGAGAAGAGAGAAAGTTAGTGTTCAACGGAAATTCACCCACCAGAGCGAGGGCTCTCGCACAACCCTCAACACCGGAGTACTGAGAGAAAACTATCTTGCAGAGAAGTGCAGTAAGACTCTGTCAAATCAAAGACGAACCAGATATTTAAGTTATGCTATAATATCAATGTGAAGAGTTCACAGGAGGCCCTTTTGTAATTCAAAGAAAATCCTGTAATAGATTTTTCAGTTCAAATTAACCTTATAAATTTCATCATTAGCGGTGAAAAACTGTTTAGTTATACCGGCCACAGTCCTTGACAAGAAAGTGGAGAACGAGAACAGAATACACTTTTACTCACAAGCCATGTCCTGTACGAGTCGGTTTGCACGTACACAATTGCACCGGTGCATATGGACTGTACACTTACAGTCACGCTAATGCACTCAACTTCGCTTTGCAAAAAAAAAAAAAAAAATACTCCGCTGTACAAAGACGGTTATGCAGACCCATGCAGTGGGCCTGGTCAGTCCTGAGCAATGAATGACGCCACAGAAAAGACTTTTGATTGACCCATTGTAAGAATACCACTCTTATTAAAACGATCTCGAAAGTTTTTCTTCGATGTCTGTGTGTTCAATGGTGCCTGATTATTAAGCGTCCACAGTTCGGTCAGCGCTTGGAAGGATGACCGCCATTGGAACGTGAGCTCCTGCTGCTCTTCTTGATATCGACATACCTGAAACGTCTGGGAGTAGCAGCAGCGGGTCACAGTGAGACTTGGAAAGCCAACATCAGTTAATTTCGTTATGGCAGTGCAGGTTGTTTCCAGTCTCCTGAACCATGGTAAAGTGACAGTTGCGTCTATGATTAGCAAGTGGATGGGTGACCATCAGTCAGTGTCAGATACCCTGGGCACATACCCTCACTAACATGGTTGAGTCTAAAGAGGACAAAGGAATGCGACGAAAATAGCGCTAGGTCGCACCCAGAGAAAAGACTGATGCATCCAGAGGGCTGGGCGGTTGGTAGTTTCCAGTCACGTCAACCTGGATACCGCAACACCTCCAAAGCAAATGACTGCAGTAAAGAAGTTACCACCATGAAAGTAATTGACTGATAAAACAGTCTTGTCAGCGCCCAGAGAACAATAGCAAGCAGAATAGCAGTCAGTCAGTACAACGCTGTCATCTTTTTCTTCCGCAAATATATTTGACAACAGATTTTAATCGTCAAGGTCAATGGCTGATCTTTTTTGTCATTCTCTTCGGATCATCTGAAGGTGTCCAGAAATGTACTTCCATTATGAGGAATATATATATATATATATATATATATATATATATATATATATATATATATATATATATATATATATGTGTGTGTGTGTGTGTGTGTGTGTGTGTGTGTGTGTGTATGCGTATGCATATGTATACTATGTATATATGTCTGTACGTGTGGAAACCTACAAGGATTCTCATAAACCACAAGATGGATAATACAGGAATGATTATATTAGCCTACCAAAATACGAACATACAAGCACGCATCAGTTATCTGTTTTTCTTTTATCTCATCAATAAAGAACTAACATGGTATCAGTTGAATGAGAAAATAAAGTGTGATTTCCCGGGCGACGTTCCAGCTGTGGAGGCACCCTCCCTTAGTCGGTGCAGCAGAGCCCAACCAAAACAACCCTGATGACAATCGGCATTTGAGCGCATGCAGCAGCAGCAGCTGTTCGTCTGTGCCCTCCTCCGCCCCCCGCCCCTGCTGGAGCTCAGTCATTTCCGCCGCATTGGAATCGCTCTCCTCCCTCTGAATTTCAAAAGACTTAATCATCATCCGCAAAGGCTCCTTCTCTACGTAGTGATTTTTACATGACATTCATCATCCATCCAATAACCTGAACAAAAGGCGATTTGGACCGATGAAAACCTACGAACGACAGACTTTGCCCGAGGACTCTTCTTCATAAATAATGTTTTCCATGACTGATTTCACGGCACAGGTGATCGTAGGTCAGAGCTACTCCGTCTCCATGCCTTTCATTTGGTATCCTCAATAAGGCACTGGCCATCCATCACGTGCAAAAGAAATGGTTTACGACTGGTCGATTGAGTGTCGGTGTGCGAATGAGCTTTGATTACGATGGATTTTACATGAGCCAGCAGTAGGAAGAGCAGAGCCCACAAACACGACTGCTCCTCTTCTTCGTTAACGAACATTATAGGTTTGAGGCCAGGCTCTGGGTATATCTCAGATTTACTTGTAAGTTAGAGCTTACAAACACATAAACGTCCTCATACTTCCATAGACTCATACACACTGTTGTATCTTGAATCGTTGAACGAAAACTGAAGATGCTTCGGCAAAACAAACAAATAAATAGATAAAAGAATTCATTCTAATGTCAGCAGAAATCCATAGGATGTGCAAATTTTCCACCTTTATAGAAGAAAGACGGTGTGAGAAGGCACAGTCCGTCGAATGATTCATCACGCTAGTACGATCCGTTGAGTAAGATTAGGCCATCTCTGTCAGTCCAATATGAGGAATGATTCACAGAAATGAAAATAAGTTTATGGATATTGCTTGTTGCATTCAGATTAACATGAAGCATACAAAATTAATTCCATATCTGCAAGCTCACCTTGACCTTTCCTCCTTAGAATCTGATATCTGGTAACCTTTTAGACAGGCTCAGCCAATGGTGCGCTGTTACCATCAAATCTCACCATGTTTAACGAACATCTAAAGTTCTAAACTTTATAATATCTAAGGATTCTTCATAAACAGTGGTCGGTAGCGAAGACACCTTAGCCAAAGTTCGCCCATAAAAATTTGAGGTGATGATCCCCATAACAAAAAAGAAGGCAGAAATAACCTGAAACTCTTTGTCCAGGTGGTAATAAGGCTTTCCGACTGCATATCGCCTGCATCGATGGTTAAAAGCAGCTCATTCGAGCGCCCCGATACTGTTGAATTTGCCATTAGTGTTTTGTGGATCAAAAGAAAAGTGTTCATCAATAACACTACAATAGGTCCCAGAATCTAAGGCCATTGTTCCGCGTTTACAGAGGGCATCTCAAAGTCTCTGGACAGACAATAGCAGGTTGAGAATGTTTTAACTTTGATCAATTTGCAAGGAAACTTGTGTGTAAGATTTTTTTTTATAAGTAGTAATAATGAATGATTATCGGTGTATACGGGAAAGTGAGGTGTGATAACTTTAGCAGAAACAAGTATGAATAAAGGAAGCCTCAGGTCAGATTCTCTCTCTCTCTCTCTCTCTCTCTCTCTCTCTCTCTCTCTCTCTCTCTCTCTCTCTCTCAGTTAAGTATACCTTAGTTTAACCAGACCACTGAGCTGATTAACAGCTCTCCTAGGGAGGGCTGGCCTGAAGGATTAGACTTATTTTATGTGGCTAAGAACCAACTGGTTACCTAGCAACGGGACCTACAACTTATTGTGGAATCCGAACCACATTATAACGAGAAATGAATTTCTATCACCAGAAATAAATTTCTTTAATTCTTCATTTGCCGGTCGGAGAATCGAATGCGGGCCCAGCAGAGTGATAGCCGAGAACTCTCTCTCTCTCTCTCTCTGGGTGTGTCTGTGTGTGTGTGTGTGTGTGTGCGGCTTATCCAGTTTTCCTTACAGTGCAAAAAATATGTCTTTAACCGCTTTTCTTTTTCTCTGTTTGTATCTATCTCTGTCGCCTCTGCTATCTTCGATAACATGCGGAACCATCCTTTCGACCTGCCTCGCTTCTCTGCAGACAATACGAAATGAATCTCCACTTCCCGGAGAGAGAGAGAGAGAGAGAGAGAGAGAGAGAGAGAGAGAGAGAGAGAGAGAGAGATATCTGCGCATGGAGCGAAACACGCGATAGTTGTTATTTTTTATTTCATGATTTCAAGGAAGGAATGTGCCATAAATTTCCTGATTATGGGGTGAGGCGAATAATCTTAGTTTATTACGACATCTGAACTTTATGACTTTGCGGAATGAAACGAGGATTATTTTAGGAGTAACGCGTTTGACGGCTCTCTCTCTCTCTCTCTCTCTCTCTCTCTCTCTCTCTCTCTCTCTCTCTCTCTCTCTGTGTGTGCGCACATCAAACCATCACCAATCTTGTTATTATTGGTGATACTACGGTGCTTCAATTACTTGCCAAATACTTGAATCTTATGTTTTTTCCGATTCTTTATCTTGTGCCATAATATGTATTTCTGACAACTATTGTTGGTATAAACCACTCATTTTAGTGTTTCTCCAGCCCTTTGTACTTAATATTCATAAAGGGACACCAGAGAGAAACAGGGTTCTTAGCAGAAGGGACAAAATGAGTGGCTTGTGCCACCAGGAGTGGTCTGACACGCATAAACCACAAGATAAGGTAAGCCATCTGAAACACACATGGGTCAGTCCTTAATCAGTATCGGTGACCTTAACACATTATGAAGGGCAAAGGTGTCTCAAGGGAGGCGTCCTGACTTACACTTCCCTAACGGAGCCAAACCTTGCGCAGGGGGACGACCAATGTCCTCACCTGGGTCGGGGTGTGAACACCCGTCTCCTATATATGTGGCCTTAGAGCATCCTAGCGTTGAATACATCTTATTTCTTACGTTGAGATTGGAAGCCAATTCAGGCATTTATCATTGGAAGGGATCACAGCAGCGCCATTCGGAGAAGGAGTTGTATTAATCTTGAATTTCCTTATCATACTTGATCGAATTGGTGCCCCATGAGAATTTAGGAGGTCTCCAAAGGTTGAGAACTGTAGGTAATTATTGCTTGACAGAAAAACAAAATGTCTCACAGAAACGCTTGCAAAAGCGCGCGTGCTACAAGCACCCATCACCTCCCAGTGACCAATAATTCGGAACGAAGCGCCTTTCAAAGCAGTAACGACAGGCTTAAGAGATGATGCAAGACTTTCAATTCTTATTAGTGATTGCACCACTTATTCTTTATTCACTGACGTCTCATATTCCTTAAGAAAAGAAACCGCCAGAATTACCGTCACTCGTTCATATCAGATATTAAATTACGTGTTGGCAGGAATTAAGCATTATTATTATTATTATTATTATTATTATTATTATTATTATTATTATTATTATTATTATTATTATTATGCAGCAGCAGCAGCAAAAGAAAAAAAAGCACCGAACTCTGAGCAGATTTCTTTGTCGAGTTGGTCGTGTCTGTTTTCTTTGCTCCTTATCATGTGGAAGATATTACTGATAAAATGTGCTGTGATCAGAATTGCTTTCACATTTCTAATATATTCTCTGGTTTTTATTGTTATCATATTATTATCAGTGATAGTGGTAGTGTTATTAGCGTTTCTATATACAAAACCGAAAGACCAGCCTTTTTATTCCGGACTACGAACTTCGCCAAGCTCAGGTCACCAGGCAATTATTAGACACCTGCCTTTTTGTGAGGAGGCGTCTTCAAGATTTTAAGGAAATCAGTTTTGTCCCGCACGTAAGGCATTCGCAATGCAGTTCATCATCTCTACTCTTTTCGTTAAGAATTAAAATCTTCGAATGCGACACTTTCGTTCACTAAATGAATAGCGTAAATATTGCTTTGCATTGATGAAATACTAAAGAATGAAGAAAAACCATTTCCTGCACGAAAAGAGTTCACTTGGAGCCCTGCAGATTTTCAGATACCGAGAAAAACTTTATATGAGCAATCCAGCACACACCAATTTATGCTAGATCCGGATACACCCAAAATAATAAATAAATAATAGAGAGAGAGAGAGAGAGAGAGAGAGAGAGAGAGAGAGAGAGAGAGAGAGAGATTACGACAGTCATGGCCATTACCTTTAAAAGACTAGATTTCAATGGTACAATCTCTGACAGTAAGATAGGGGTGGGGGGGTGGGGAGAGATGGTGACCGAGTGCGCATTTCGCGTGTCTTTCTTAGGGACAGCTACCATAAATCCACAACCTGCCCCCTGTATGTCGATCATCAGAGAACATGCTTTCTCTCTCTCTCTCTCTCTCTCTCTCTCTCTCTCTCTCTCTCTCTCTCTCTCTTCTCGCCTTTTTAAATGCGAAATCTAATTGTGACAGTTCTGGAACACTTTATTTCCCAAAGTCAATCAACCGGAGTTCCCGGGACAATGTCATTGTTCCGGCATCGCCTGAGGGGAAGGCGGAATTCTGCAGTACTCGGACTATGCATAACTTGGGAGGCGAAGCGCGTCGCTCAGATGACGTTCGAGAGAATTATGTTAATGTAGCCTCTGGTATATTAGAGGCGGCTGCAGCAGAATGATAAACGTTGGCGTGTTTTATACCCTCTTCCCTTAGGCTTAAAGGAAGAAAGCTGCAGCTGCTCTCCTGATCTCCACATTCTACTTTTCTTGATCACTAGAATATGCTTTTTATAAATGTCTTGTTATCTCCAGCCCTTTTACTTTCCATAAAAGACACTCATTCGGATGAAGACATTCCCAGTCAAATTTGGTCTTGGACATGCAAAAAGGCCATTGGCGCCAACCGACAGGGAACGAGGGAACAAACCATGGAGAAGTGGTTCTTCAGCCTGTGAAATCATTGTTACGCTAATTTAGCTGAAAAGCCTCGCAGAGTTATTGTCCCAAGCAAATATTTTATGGGTGATTTACAGTAAGTACTTGTGTATATGATATTGATATGAGCGTGATCATATTACCTATATGGATAGAAAACACACACACATATATATATATTTTTCTAACAACATTTTTCCTGTGGTTTTAGATAATATTAATCACATATATATATCAAATGATTATATAATATATATATATATATATATATATATATATATATATATATATATATATATATATATATATATATATATATATATATATATATATATATATATATATATATATATATATATATATATATATATATATATATATATATATATATATATATATATATACATAAAAAAATGTGTAAACATGTGTGTTAAAGTTAACATGCCTCATTTCGTATTACACCGTAATATAATAATAATACAGAAAATGCGGAAAATAATGGAAGGATAAAACCAAGACTACTGTACAGCCCCTTGTTCCCAAGGGTTAGGTCTTGAATTCAAGGTTACAGTGTTATCGAAGGCAAGAAGCAAGGAAGCTGATTGCAGAATTACTGGAGCTGCAAATTTTTCTTTGCAAAAATGATCATCACTGTTGGAATTTGGAGTGCTCTGTTGGGTCCAAGAACAATCCTTCGTTTTTCTCTGGCGGTAAAGTACCGGGGCGTTGGCGTTGGGCAGTTGTGATGGGGAACGTTTATTTTTACTTTCATTTCCGTAAGGAGGCTCCCGGTATCGGCACAGCTGCCCAGTCCAAGCTCGGTCACAAAATGAAGCTTGCTAAAGTATTGCTCGCTTCAGTAAACCAAGCTTTGTGGCAAGGCATTCCAGATGTTTTCGTTCGCCATACTTGATATACACGAATGCAAAGCTGGGATGAAGTGGTAATAATTATATTCCTCCCAGACTGGATGATTGTCAATGCGCAAGGTTTCCCTCATCCCTTGCGTTAAGCCCATGCCAAGCTTCATATTAACGGTGCGAGTTTAGAGCAAGAAATCCCTTTTCTCGTGGACCTGAGATGCCTGGCATTTCCCAGTAAGGCAGCCAAAACTTCCTCTGAAAAATGGAGAGTGAACCCGATGGTCTCACACCTGAGTTATAATTGTGGCTTTTTGGATCCCATCACCTGATTCATGACGACCTCTCTCTTTCCCCCTCGCTCCCGCCCTCTTCTCACTCTCTTCCCTCTTGTATTCCTCGTCATTCATATTCTGTGGAGGACTGAGTCAGGACTCTCTTACGACTTTAATTACAATAGCAAACCGACATCAGTGTGTAAATATGCAATTCGCATTTGCGTTGTTGTCAGAGAATGGAACTTTCAAGGAAAACGCGTAGACAATAATCTTGGTTGTTTGTGTCTCCTGACAGACACGGGTGCTGCATGGGTCGCAGAACTTTATAATACACGCACAGTGATCTCGAAACTTTTCCATTCTCATTTAAAAGTCAAGAAACAGAGTCAGGAGTCGTCTGTACAGGATATAAAGCACCTTTAGTCCAAGAGTCTTGCATTAATTTATGCGCTTTTTGTTTCATTAGATGCTTTCGACGAGGAGTAATAATAACAAATAGAGAGAGAGAGAGAGAGAGAGAGAGAGAGAGAGAGAGAGAGAGAGAGAGAGACTTGTAGAGGGATGGTCCCCATGCTGTAGCGGAGATGTATGTGAGCACATGTTGGCAGCAAGAGAGAGAAAGAAAGCCAGGTGCTTGTACTGCACTGTAGATGCGTGGAGAGAATTTCCGACGTTCGTAGAGAAATTACCTACAGCCAGACTCTTGCATTCAAAGTTCAAACCACGACACTTGGAGGAGATGCATGGATATAAGTAATTCGTCCTTTTTCATTTTCTTACAGAAATTTCTGGAAAGTTCATAAAGAATCTGTGAAGATTTCCACGATGATTTATTTTAACTTTTTAGTCACAACAATGAATATTTTGAGTTAGAAAGCAAGGTAAGATTTAACAAAATGTCCAGAACATGGCAGGTGGGACAACTTTATGTTCCAGCTGTTAGATATGGAAGCTGTTCCCCTGTGGACAGGAAATCTATGGAAACCACCCAGCACAAAGGATGTTTGCGGGACATCAAGCTCACCTGGTTGGCAAGTACAGTACGCTCCGTGGCTTCGTATCCTAGGCGTCATGTTGGACGAATCCAATGCCATTGTCTGGTGTACACACACACACACACATACATACATATATATATATATATATATATATATATATATATATATATATATATATATATATATATATATATATATATATATGTGTGTGTGTGTGTGTGTGTGTGTGTGTGTGTGTCTGCTAGACTTAGAAATGAATTAGGAGGCTGCAAATAGGCTTTCCATTCTTCTCCGATCAAAGCATCCACAGTTTCAGTCAGCTTTGTGCCAGCCACCAGTCCCATAAATTCTCGATGACATTAGACACCTGACGTGCCGATTTATATCTACATATTTTCCCAAGCCCAGAATTATTATATTTTCTATGTAATCTTATCCACACTTACATCATCATGCTTTTAGTCGTAGTAACATGAATTGTTTCCTGAATAGATATTTGGCTACAACTTTTGGTTAGTCAGTATAACTTGAATTTATTATGATATATATATTATATATATATATATATATATATATATATATATATATATATATATATATATATATATATATATATATATATATATATACACACACACACACTAGCTGACCAACCCAGTGCTGCCCGTGATAACTCTGAATGACAACTGATAAACTCTCTCTCTCTCTCTCTCTCTCTCTCTCTCTCTCTCTCTCTCTCTCTCTCTCTCTCTCTTTTCCCCTCCCTGTCTCCCTCCTTCTTCTCCCTAACACCCCTCTACTCTCTCTCTCTCTCTCTCTCAACCCTCCCTGTCTCTTTCCCTCTTTCTTCTCCCTAACAACCCACCCCCTCTACTCTCTCTCTCACTTCCTCTCCCTCATACTCTCTCTCACTCTGCCACCCCTTTCCCAGCCCCGACCCCCTTTGGTGCCATTGATGTCTTACCCCCACAGCATTCTTTTCCAGACAGTAAGTCAATGTATACCGAAACTAGGTATGATCAATTCGTAAAGTTACTAAGTCTACGGGCATAACCAGCCCCGTTTCAGGGAAGCCCTTCCCCTCCCCTTTGGTGCTCTTGGGTGCTACTGATGTCTTACCCGCCCGGCCTCCCCACCCACACCGCTGCTGATGTCTAGATAGTAAGTCATTTGTATACCAAGTTTGGTTGAAATTGCTCATTGCGTTTCAGAGTAATTGTGGCACATACACACATACATACATCCATTTATATATATATATATATATTATATATATATATATATATATATATATATATATATATATATATATATATATATATATATATGGAGCCTTGATGGCTCAGTCGGTAGAGCAGCCGCCTAGGACTTCGTGAGAGGTCTGTGGTGTGGGTTCAAATCCACAGCTGACTGGTCAGAGAAGGTGGACACTTTGCTATCCGTGTAGACACCCTGGGATTATGTATGTAATCAACGGATAGGTTTGCTGAAAGCAAATGGGTGTTACAGGATAATACACACATAAACAAAGCCACTCCAACATCTTCTAAAAACATAACAGACACCTCACACGTCTCGAACTGTCGACCTAACCGCCCAGTTCTCCTCGTTGCTGGGAGAAAGGGAGCTGGGGATTGGTACGGTACACGTATACATCGTTATCGGGGTCAAGCGATGTCAGGCAGGGCAGCCGATTGAGGCTACGGCCTATCCCAACGCCAAATCAGAAGTCCTTCGAAAAGAAGGCATCGTGCTTACCCCATATAAAAATGGGAAATGCACGTTAAAACGAAGAAGAATATATATATATATATATATATATATATATATATATATATATATATATATATATATATATATACATATATATATATGTGTTTGTGTTATATAAAAACATTTCAGACTGTTATGTCTGTGTTTATTGGTGATTAAAAAACACTAATGGTAAAATTGTCGTTTGCTTAGTGTGATGTGATTTGCTGTCTATCTCTGAACATCTCTCTTTGCTCATAGTGGAGCGGGTAACTAAAAAAAAAAAAAAAAATAGGGGAAAAGTGCAAATGGTGATACAAGCATGAAACTTGGCTCAACTATTCTTCTTGTCCCTTGGTCTCATTATCAGCCTCCAGCCACACAAAATTTTGCCATTTTCCAAGATGGCCAACAGGTTTTCAAAATGGCGTCCTTTGGATATTTGAATATTGGTATTTAATTGAATAATCACATTCAAATCCCTAAGTCACTCCCAGTTTATATTAAAATATTAAAAACAAGCCTTTATATATGTAGATACATAATTTTCCTGCATAGAAATATCCAAGATGGCTGTCACTATATCAAAAATGTCTGCCAAAATGCCAAAAATTGATACTTAAGCTCATATATGAGGCTAAAGGTTGGGTAATACATGGATTTGGGGTAACTTCAGCCTGATCAGTTTATTTTTTGTAGATTAGAAATCAATTAATCCCCAATTAATTAATTTTCATTCTCATTTAAAAAAAATGGGTAATAAGCTTAATGTAAAAGTGTAACAGTGTTGTAGTGTAGTGTCAGTGTACTACCAGGGCACACTGGTTGACACTATAGCTGTGAAACTCAGCATGGGGTTCAGTGCTAGCTAATGGCAGAGATTTGTTATTAGTTTCCCAAATGCTGTTTAGCTAGCCCCACTTCAAAGTTAAACAGCTGCATCTGAATTGACAGGATGTGCCAGCACGGGAGAGTTGAGCCAAGGACGATGGGGCTTTAGAAATACAGATCACAAGGGAATTAAATAGCATATGACATATCTGAGCCTAGTTGTATCCCATATCTGAAAGTGCATATATGTTATATGGGTGGTAAAAGGATAAACCCTTGGTCTATAGAACAAAAGCAATGGCAGGACAATCTTGAAAGTCAACGTCTTTCCCGAAGGGAGATAGTACGACTAACTGGAAGCTTTGTTGCTTGTGCCAAGAGGACACACGTGAAAGACTAGTTGATGCATCTGGTGCTGGCTATGTTATCCTTGCTACAAACATTCCTGAATTCTATAAGTTAAATGCAATGCCTATACCTTTTCATCCCAAAAGGCTTGATGAAGGTGATGGAATTCTGCAGACCTTTGAAAATAACAAAGCAACATATCATGAATCATGTATGCTGAAGTTCAAAACAACAAAACTAGAAAGGAAAAGGAAGTCATAGTGTAAGACAAAAGAAGATGATGATGTCCCATCAGCAAAATTCACACATAGTAGGCAGAAGGCAGATGAAGAAGATGCAGAAGAATCTAAGACAGAAAGAAGGAATATGCTTTATTTGTGACCAACCAGCACCAATCAAAGATTTACTATTGGCCATGACATTGCCTTTACATGAAAAGCTGCAACGATGTGCCACCAGCCTACTAGATGAGAAACTTCTGGCCAAGCTTAGTGCTGGAGATATTGTTTCTCAGGACCATACGTATCACCCATCTTGTCTGACAGGTATGTACAACAGGGAAAGGGCCTGGCTAAATTCCCAGAAAATTGGAGATGATTATGTGCAGTACAGACAAGATGGGTGCTGCTATTTTACAATGGTAGAACTTTATGATTTGTACAAACAAAGACTGGAACAGCTAAATGTTGATGCTTCCTTTGTGCACCGAACACGGTTGAAAGAACAGATACTTACCCGCATCCCAGAATTGGAGGACTTTAAAAAGGGAAGAGAAATTTGGTTTGCCTACAAAAGGAAAATGGGAGAAGCCCTAGCCACAGCATATGACTACAATGATGCACTAATCATGGCCGAAGCAGCTAAGATATTGGGGAAACAGATGCTTGAACATGAGATAGAATTTCATGGAACCTTAACAGCAGACACTAGAAGAGAATCTGTGCCACCAAGTTTGTTGGAATTTGTACAGAAGTACAAGCAAACACACATTGTATTTGATGTGTATAGCACAGACAGTATGAAAGCACAAACAAGACAAAAAAGAGGCACAGGAGTTCACCAGAGAGTAATTAGCACTCCTGGCAGTTGGGCCAGCTTCCTCAGGAATGACCACAACAAAACTGAACAATTTGCATATTTGGCAGAATCAATAATTTCATCTTAAGCATGCTGCACTTTGTAGCAAAGCTGAACAAGACACTGCTGACCTACAAGGCTGCACTCACGAAGAGGCAGATACTAGAGTCCTTTTACATGCTGCATATGCTGCAAAGCATGAAGATATCTCAAGTGCAATCATATATAATACAGACACTGCAATCATATATAATACAGACACTGACGTTGTCACCATAGTTTGGACAAACTATGGATTAAATTTGGTAGAGGAAAAGACATGAAGTGGATACCTATCCATGAAATTGCACCAGCCATGGGACCAAAAGCCTCAGCCCTTCCCTTTTTCCATGAATTTAGCGGGTGTGACTCGGTGTCTGCCTTTCATGGAAAGGGGAAGAAGTCTGCATGGAAACCATGGACTGTGTTTTAGCGTGCCACACCCACCTTCACCAAACTAAGTTCAACACCAGCAGCTGTAGAAGGTGAAGATCTGCAAATTACTGAAGAGTTCGTGGTTCTAATGTACGACAGAAGCAGTTCGTATAAAAATGTAAATGAGGATAGACTTGATCTCTTTGCAAGAAATCAAAGAGCTTATGATTGTATTCCCCCTACAAGGGCTGCTCTTAGAGAGCATTGCAAGAGAGCTGCCTTTCAAGCAGGGCACATTTGGTGCCAGTCTTTAGTATGTCATCTAGTTTTGCCCAGTCCAAGACACTGGGGATGGCAACAGATTGATGACACCTGGTTTCCATTTTGGACAGATTTGCCAATAATAGCAAAATCTTGCTAAGAACTGAATAAATGTGGCTGCAAAAAGGAATGCCATGGCAGGTGCAAGTGCTACAAATCTGGACGTAGCTGCACAGCTCTCTGCAGCTGCACTTGTTAAAACTAATTGAAACTAATTGATACACAAAACATATTGGTTTCTCTCGGGGGATACATACTTTTTATCTTTGGAGGTCATTTTGGAAATATGGTGTTCGTATGGTGGCCATATTGGAAAGATGGGTTCACTTTATGTCTTCATGACGGTAAGAATGCCAAAACACAAATTCTCAATCATTATATGGACAGTATGCAACTTTTATAGGCTTATGAAATGAAAATATTTGAAATATACAGCAAATTTGCCGCCATTTTGGAAAAGTGTCAGCCATCTTGGAAATAGCCAAATATTGAGGTGGCCAGAGGTTGATTTTGATTTATGGGGATAATAAGAGTTCTCATGCCAAATCTGTTGCTTATATCACCATTTGCACTTTTTTCCCATTATCCCGCTCCACTATCATGCGGAGGAACTGATGAAAATGTTGAACCTTTATGCAATTAAATAGTGTATCGTGGTCATTATTGCCAATGTTCTTTTTCGGCTTAGATTATTTCCTTTCAAATGCTTCATTTGCCAAAATTTAATGTTTTCTTGCAACTTATTACACTTGAATTTTGCTTTACTGTTTTCTGGGACTCTCTATATGAAAATAATAATAATAATAATAACTGAGTGATTTGACGACAAGTAAAAAGGGCAGAGGTAGAGTAGTGTATGATAAAGCAGGTCAAGCAAAGGTCGTGAGGCCTTTTGCTTATGATTGCGGGTTTTCGAGAAGCCAAAATCAAAACAAATTCACGCGAGAAACATTTGCAATGTCGGGAAGGACTGGTTTTACGAGACTTCACAATGATCAGTTGTCCTTTAATAATACTTTCACTCGACCATTGTATCAAATCATCTTCATGCATAAACATATGTAGTTTTTATGATTGAGAGAGACGTATGAAAACTGATCTCCTTTTGTTCTTCTTCCGATGTCAGTGATTCATGCAGTGCTTGCTAATTATTTTACTGAACCCAGGACTGTATGCATTTTTTCTTTTCATAAACTTACTAAATTTAGGCTGACTTTCGGGAGTAGGCTACTGGCTCTTCACTGATAGTTTTGTAAGTTGATGTTAAGGCTCTCACTGTCTCTGCCCCTCTCCTAATATAATAGCCTATATGCATGAAGTCAAAGTATGAAGTGATACGACATAAAATCGAGAGAGAGAGAGAGAGAGAGAGAGAGAGAGAGAGAGAGAGAGAGAGAGAGAGAGAGAGAGAGAGCTAAAATTATTTACCTCAGAATGCGGAATAGGCTTTGTTTTAAAGTAAGCACGTATTCTGAATCGTTGACCTGAGCAAGCAAAGGGCTGACCTTTGCTGACCACACCCTCGTCGTGAGGATTCCATCCCGCGCTTTCCTCACCCGAGGGGCCAAGGGCGACCGACGTGAGGAGTCTGTGGGAGGACCAAGTGAGGGAGACGCCAGGTGGTCCAACACTTCGGCTTTTCTTCGGCAGTCGGGCCAACGCTGAACTTCGTGCCTTTCATTTTTACGCTCATTCACTGAGCATTTACTCATTCATTTACGTGGCTTTCTGTCATGGGTAAATGACACTGTCACCGTAGAGACTGAAGCAGAAAGAGACCTTTATTTGTGGGTTTGTGTTCGTAGGTGTGGTGCATACCGGCTACACACTCTCTTCCCTGATTGGTGGGTATTTATCAGTTACTGCCTTACTTTCTTTGATTATAATAATGTAAACACATATACATACAAATACACACACACACACATAGCATATATATATATATATATATATATATATATATATATATATATATATATATATATATATATATATATATATATATATATATATGGCTTTATTTTTATTGCCATCTAACAGTGTTTTATGAACAAAAAAAGCCATGAAAACTATTTACAGGTTAAAACCCTACATTTGAAATACCAAAACTTCTTATTCCTGATCAGAAATACAGAAGTTTTTGGTTTTCGTAATATGTGGTTTCAACCTGTAAAGGGTGTTTTTCTGGACTTTTCAACTTCATGTACTGTATATATATAATGTATATGTATATATAATGTATATATATACATGAAGCTGAAATATATATATATATACTGTATATAGGCCTATACACACATATATATATGCGTGTGTTGTGTGCTTGTGTGCGCGTGTAAGTATGCTTAAGAGTGTGTATGTTTTTGTGTTTAGCTATCAATGAATAAATAATACAGAAATCTTATTATCAAAATTCCTCTTTTGAAGTAGCCTACTTTTCATGTAGAGAGACTAAATCGTGCAATTTCTGAAATGGTTAGAAAATGAGCCTATTTGCATAAGGCACCAGTCATGAAGTAGAAATGCTTGCTAACTTATTTGGTAAATTATCAGCATAAACATCGCACCACTGCTGTTAAAGCATGTCAATTATACTGTACACTGAAGGCTATCTAAAGCTATCTTATCTTTGTATAAAGTCGCGACACAAACACGTGCATACAATCTAGAGTCACACTTTAAAAAAGTATCTTCAGCGGAATCATGAACGGCTTTCTTGACATCTTTCCTCAAGAAGGTGAGTGGAGAGGCTCCCTTGGTAGCAGAGGCCAATGAAACCATGCTAGGCTCTCCTCCTTTCTTCCGTTTGATCTTCTAAAACTAGGATTTTTGCTGGTGATTTTCCATCTCTCTTTGACAGGCTATTGTCAGATTTTACGACTTTTAACATTTTACAGATCTCAGGCCCAAACTACAGTATCTTTTCGTATCTATTTCGGGTTGGGATGGGGTCTGTTGGCAATGCGTTAACCAGAAACGTTCACTTTTTAGTCACGTTTGTTCTATGATACTTTGTGCCTAGTTTGTTTTCTCTGTCATCGGCCCTTTTCTTTTATTCCCTGAAATAAAAGGACACAGCTATAGGGACTGAGACATAATTATCACCTTCTGCTGTAGTGAAGATTCCTTGGTGAAGCTTTTCATGCTGGAATCATTTGTTGGTGCTCCTCTGTCTCTTGTCAGAAGAAGAGACACAGACGTTCATCGAAGCCTCTACTCAAGAGACTTCTTGAGTCTCTTGCAATCTTCCTCTACATTTGAAGAAGTTAATCCTGTTAAGAGTAAATCTAGTATCCTGCAGGACCTTGTCTGCACATACATAACGACAAATTCTGCTTCTCTGCTGACGAACATTTTCACTCATACTTTCAGACGTTCTACTTTTCAATGCAATTTGTAGCTTATGCTAAAAAAAGTTATTGGTTATTGGTTTCCTGCTTAATATCATTCAGTCTTTTCTCAGCAATTCCAGCTTTAGCTTTCGTCTTAATAAATCCAATGGAGGAGAGCAACAAAGTCGATTACCAAATTATGGTGATGGTTAATTCATTTATGTTGAAGAATGAACTTGTGTACTATCCAATAAATGAAATTTCTAAGGGCTAGACATGATATATATTGACCAATTCCAGCAGTCTCAGTGCTCATTTTGTGTGCATATACGCAAGTATACACATGAACATAAGGGTAAGGAATATCTGTTATTTCATTCATATATATCAGACACATATGTCAAGAAAAATGTTGCCCATTGATGCTGAAGGGGTGGGTGTGAAATGGTCGGTTCTTCTCTTGTTATTATTTCTCTTTATTTCGAAGGTGATGCAGATGGCACAGCGTGAATCCGAAAACTTTCATTTTGGGTTGTTATAGTTGTTATAAGGAACTTCTGCAACGTTCCAAAGGAATTTCTGTGAGTGCTCTTCTGTGTAAGAACTGAAGAGGAATTGAGAACGTCTTGATTTGCAACATAGGTTTCGAAAACCGTTTGACAGGATGTCTGGCTGTTCAAGATGCTTCATAATCACCATCATCAGGTAATTAGTTTGTTATATTGCTTTAAGATGCAAATTTAATCATTAAACACGTCCAGCCTGGCGATAGTGAACGTATCGAAAAAATATTCATCAATTCCCGAAAATAAAGATCTGCATAAACAGGTGCCTATACAGTAGAATAACCAAGTTGATTAAAAAACACTTTTCTGAAGAACCGACCGAAACAACACCATTCAAATATATCAGAGATTTTGCTTTTCGTAAGTGCAGAGGCGCATGGGGCAATTCAGCCTCTTTTGTAGAATAGAACGGAATATAGGGGTAAGGCCAAAGGCCAAGCGCTGGAACCTAAGAGGTCATCCAGCGCTGAAAGGGAAATTGACAGAAGATTTGAAAGGTGCAACAGACGGAAACCCTCGCAGATGCACTATGCAACAATTCTTAGGAGAGGTTGGAAAGTCAGGTGGAAGAAAGAGACTATGAACAGAGGTACAGTAAAAGGAATGAAAGAGGTCGCAGCTAGGGGACCGAAGTGACGCTGCAAAGACCCTTAAGCAATGCCTACAGTGCACCACGTGAGGTGCACTGACGGCCCCACCCGCTACGGGGAGCCTCTTTTGTAGACCAGGTTCGAATAAAACCAGAGAAACCAGGAGGAAAGAAGGGTAGGGAAAATGGAAGGTGTATTTTGTGCGTTTGCAAATACCTTAACTCACGCACTTGCAAAGTTGGCAGCCCAGTGGAATACCGTCGGTAAACTGACTGACCCCTTCGACTCACCGCTACTGATAAATGCAAATGAATGCAGAGTGTCCGGGAAAGTTGCACCAACAATATTGAATGCAATTTTGATTGCGTTCAAGTGTGGTCATTAAAAGCACTTACTCTCAGTGCATGCAGTTCAAGATGAATTTGGCAGCGTCCAGAGTGAGAGAGGGCTGGACCTGAGAAGGGAAAGGAAAGTGAGGACATTAAACGCATGAAAAAATAGGACTAGCTTATTTTCCACTTTCGAGACACGTTCGCCCGTTGTTAGCACGAAACAAGTCAGTTGCTCAGGGTTGTAAAAAGTACGAAAAAGCAAGCGGTTATTCTACATAATTATATACGTATACGAAAGTAAAAAAATATGCAAACGTTTACCTTTATATTTCTTGTAAAGGTCTGAGATTCCAAGTCAAAACTAATCTTCGATTCATTAATTTGACACGCTTCCGGAAACTTTTGGGAATCCAAAACTTTATCCTGACGATGGGAGATCTGGTAACGAATGCAACATCAGTCACATTTGTCTATCTCTCTCTCTCTCTCTCTCTCTCTCTCTCTCTCTCTCTCTCTCCAAACCTAATGATTACTGCAGTAGGTCCATAAACTAATTCATAATTAAACAAATGCTTCCGCTTTATAATTATTTAGTATTGTATTATCTGATCAAAATTGTTGACACCAAAAGGAATGGTTAGCTGAAGATAAAGACTTTCATTATAATGCTCAATGAAGATTTTACATGATATGACCCTTAGGAAAATGAGTAAGAGAGTAAATCTATAATAAAGCAAGAAATCCTCGACGAAAGGAGACTCAAGATATGGGAGTGGCATTTGGGAAAGAGGAAGAAGTGATAGTAAAGGAAAAATTTAGGCCGGTGAAATTGATTTGGAAGGGAGCCCGCTCCGCTGCGCTCCTCTCGGCTCTATTGTTGTTTCGTAAACCTTTTCAGTCGCAAGACATGACGATGGCGCACAATACCTTTTTGTCATTCGTCTATTCTTCAGAGGCATCCATCGTCGTCAACACTGGCTGCTGCAACATCCATGTTTCGCTTCTGAAATTTTGGTTCTCGGCGCCCGCTCTTCAGGTCCTTTCACAAGTCAGAAACTTCTGATCGTTTTTCTATATCGTTTTTTTTTTTTCAATATAAATATCCTGATGTACATGAATGTATGCGCAAGAGGGTCTGTTGGTGCAAACAAATGCTTTCGCACATCTGCGTACATACTTGTGCATTTCTTGTTCAAAATTGAGCAGAACCTCTCGTTGGGTGACGGATGTGATTCTTACTTGTTACTCAAGGAGTCAGAAGCAGTGTATGGAAAACATCGCAAAACAAAGCATGACTGAAACTCGTCTCCTCTTCAGATTTCCTGGGAACGACTCTCATTTGCTTTTATAGGCTGAAATCCTGTAGCCTCTAGCCGCCAAACATTCGTTTCTGTTGTAAACCAGTTTGCTTTCATCATTTTTCCTTGGCAAGCGAAATTCACTCTTCGCCCCAAAAGGAAGGAGTCCCAGACTCAGAGATACCAGTCATTGGCTCTTGAATTCTCTAACTCTCGTTTCATGATGTCTTGCAAGCACAACACTTTTAATTTCTTCGGGTATGACTGAGGAATAGTAGACAACAGGCTTTATTGATTATTCATCTTTTCGATAGTGAATCAATTTTACACATCCCCGACCCCGCTAGCCGCCACCCCCATCGGTAGAGTTTCACCATTCCAAGTGTTAACTAATCTTTTTGGATGAAATTGCCGGCCCTTGCGCTTCGCCTCAAGCTGCTCCCTACCACTCGATCCCCTGGCTTCCAGCCACTTCGACGCGTGAGTCAGCGGCGACACCATATGTTTAGCGGAACGTGCCCATAGTGCCCCGTCCTAGAGTCATCATTATCAACATCATCAGCACATTATTATTATCATTATTATTAACTGAAAGGCTTTTTTTTTCTGTCCTGCTGGACAGTCTTTCAATACCTCGCCATAGAATAAATGAGAGTGTTGTTTTCTGAAATTGAGTCTTTCCTCCTTATTGTATTATTTAATGCTTCAGGTGAAGCCACTCAAAATTTGAGCCTCATGCGCCCTAAACGACTACTTGCTTGCTTGCTTTGGATTCGGCTGGCATAACGGCAGCACAGCAGAAGGAACTCTGGCCTGGTTTTAAGGAATTAAATGGATTAATAATTAGCCTTGTTGTTAAAGGAATCGAATGTTTAGTTATAAGATTTTCAAACATTTCTTATCAAAGGTGAATGTCTTTTTTAAATACGTCTCTGTTCTCTTCTACTCGTTTTATTTTTAATTTTCACTTTCCATTTAATTTTCTTTGGTAGACTTAGTAAGAAAATAACGTTCATTTTCTCCGAAGCTTTCTCTTAAATTTTTCATGGTTTTTATATGGAGCTTTTGTTCATTTTAGTGAAAGGATTTCAGTTTCACCAGAATTTGTTCTGTTTATTCATTATTCATTTTTAAAAGTCTCTTCTTGTTTTCTTCGAGACATGCTTTCAGAGAGTGAGAAGGCGATCTCTTTTCATCTCTTTTCATTTTTATTTTATTGTTCTTTGCCTTTTGTTGGAAGGGTTTTCGTAGTGCTTTTTGCTGCGAATTGCAGTGACTTGCCTGAGTGCTCTTTGAATGGACGCATTCGACTCGCTTTAATTACTGCTCAATTTTCGTGACTGGCCACGTGGCTGGGTCACTGCCACGGAGGCGCACATGCAGCTAGCTGAGACAATCCGGTGATGTATTGCGGCGCAAACCTGATTTTATATATATATATATATATATATATATATATATATATATATATATATATATATATATATATATATATATACATATATATATATATATATATATATATATATATATATATATATATATATATATATATATATATATATATATATATATATATATATATATATATATATATATATATATATATATATACACACACATATTTGCATGTCTGTCTACGTGCAAGTGAGTCTGGAAGAGGTTGTTTAAGGCAAATATCTATAGTGCCAAGAAATCTCCAATATTTATATCCATCTAAACTGAAAATTCGAGAGGCAAAGAGATATTTACCTTCTTAGGAGACCTGAACAAGAAGAATTCATAAACTCGGGTTTAGCTTCTGACGTCGACAGTAATCTGCATGAACGGGCAATGCTGCCACATATGTTGACAGCGTGGCGCGATGCAGCAGGAAGAGCTCCGCTCATGCTTTTGCGTTCGTGACTGGGTACGTACGTACACATGTACCACATTCTATAGCCCTTCGTTGGGTGAGTGTAGAGCTTCGGACTGTCACTCGATGGGCCGGAGTTCAATTCCCCCGGCCGGCTGATGAAGAGTTAGAGGAATTTATTTCTGGTGATAGAAATTCATTTCTCGCTATAATGTAGGTCCCGTTGCTAAGTAACCAATTGGTTCTTAGCCACGTAAAATAAGTCTAATCCTTCGGGCCAGCCCTAGGAGAGCTGTAAATCAGCTCAGTGGTCTGGTAAAACTAAGGTTCACTTAACTTACGACTCTGATTCGAAGCCCTTCGAACCGAAGAGTGTGTTTACTGCGAAAGACAAGCATCATGTCAAGATTTCATCCTTGCCACCTGATCAACACCTTTTCTCACCGTTACGAATTACACTGATCAATGTTCCTGGATATGTCAGTTCATAATCATGTGTTTGTACTTTGTGTGTACCCATACATACATACTGTAGATTCCTCATTTGCAGAAACATAACTGTGCACAGCTCTCGTTTCGATAGTTTGTCTACTTTTGTTCTCGATATGATGATAATCGGTAACTGAGATAAATAATAATAATAATAATCATAATAGTAATAATAATAATAATAATAATATCTTCATCAGCTCAGGGCCATATACATGGAATATACAAATACAATACACACAATCTAGATACATAAGATAACAAGATATAAAAATAATAATCGGCAGTATCCACACAGTTGCTGAAGAAGTAGAAAAAACAGAATTCATAATAGTGGTAATGACAGTAATTATATGGAGAATAGTAAAAAAAACATTTTGAAAATGATGACAATTAAACATACAGATTGCAGACGATTAATTTCCAGCTAGGGGCCTTAGGTGGTTACAGAAGTCAGGTCCAGAAGGCTAAACACGAAAACTGAAACTAGCAAAACTCTACAAGGATATTAAGCACGGTAATAATAAAAAAAGGAAAATACCAATAATAACATGAAACGTAGAAATATAATAATAATAATAATAATAATAATAATAATAATAATAATAATAATAGATTCTGGAGATGACACTTCATAATTGCAAAAATAGAGAATTCCTGGGTTGTTCAAATGACAGATTTCCGATGAAGCCTCAATAACATAAGGCAGTAACCTTTTAAACACCATAATGGCATCATGCCTGTCTACCCATCTTGTATCACTAAAGGTACGCAACCTATAGCGCGTGCACACTTGTTGCATTTCCACGTATCGTATCATCGTTGAGTAGCAGTGTGGACGGGAAAGCGTTGCACCGTTGCGTGTCAAAATATAATACAAACATAAGCAACGGGCTCGGTCGGCCATTTGTCGGGCTTTTACCTTCACGTCATAGGAATGATACACAACTCACATGGCCTCGTGTGGACAGGGAGCGTGGCATTATCCCGTTGCACGTTCAGTCTTGTCGTGGACGGCCACGCCTGCAGAGGCATGTTTGTGACTGCCTGTGATGGCGTTTGTTATTTTTTGTATTTTTAGTGTGAAGCACGATCTGCTAATAGGGTGGAGTAAGGAGGACCTCATAAGGCTCATGGAAGCCTACCAGAAAAGGGACTTGATTTGGGACCAAAAACATGTGGATCATTACAACAAGCATCGTAAACAAGGTGTGTGGGAGGAAATTGACAAGGATATGGAACATCGGTAGATGTGTAGAAGATGGAATATCTTCTGGCAGCCTTAAGGAAGGAGAAGGTGAAAACGAAAATGAAGAAGAGCACTGGTACTGGAAAAGGCGAATAAATAATATTGTATTATCTTTATTCGACCATAATATATGAACTCATCATACATATATATACCTCATATTCCTATTCTGCAATACAGCTCCACATATGCTACTCGTATAGCCTGTATTCAAACCAATAACCAACAATGTGAAAAAATATTAGTAACTAAGCTACATTTACTAAAAAAGTGTTGACTAGTATAAACTTTTTTATTTCAATGCCTAAAACAATAAAAAAAAGAAAATTATATATCGCTTATATATTCAAAACATTCTACTACGTTCCTACAAAACTATTTTAAGTTTTTTTTTATTTTTTTGTTTCAGGAGCACATGAGGTTTACACTAGCTCATGGTTTGTCTTTGACAGTATGAAATTCCTGTGGGACATTGCTACAGTCAGAAAGAAACTGAATGACACTGTTGCACTACGGAACGGTGATACAACACCCGGATACGTAACAAATGGATACAATAAAACTTGTTGCACCGTATCGTATCACTGGGTGATACGCAATGATTATACGATACGTGGAAATGCAGCAAGTGTATACGCGGCTTCATTTTCCATAGCCTTAAGTCTTTGTGGCGATGAGTGGAAAAAATTTACAATTTCCTTAATATCACCCCATCAATTTTTTATTACTGGCACTTCACTAGATTTAGAAATTACGAGATTCAGCTCATGAGCGGTACCATGAATATGCACTGCAGAAGGGCACTTTTCTCTTACAATTGCTTGGCAGCCCTTCAGTGCCCCGCTCATGGCACTAGCACCATCATATCCTTGCCCAACAATATAACATAAATCTAAATTATTCCTGGACAATTCTCCCAATATAGCACATGCAATGTCCTTGCCTGTTAAGTCTTCTATTTCTGTAGAAACAAGGAAATCCTCTTGTATGGTTTCATTGTCCTCATATCTAACACTTATTGACAGCTGTTCCTTCCTCTGATTATATGTAGTTACGTCTGCAATTACAGAAAAGAATTTTGACTTACTTACCCCTTGGGACAATATGCTTAATATGTGTTCATCTGTGCAGGAGATTATTTCATTCTGTGTTGTTTTACTCCTGTAAGTTGCATTCTTTTTAGCATCGATCTTGACAGATCGAGGACGGGATTAAATTCAGGCGTCTGTTTCTTCACAGACATAGATTTATATATGGATGGATACAAGACATCTGATTGACAGTTATACATACATTAATGGAAAGCTGGCGTAACAGCATACAAAATGATACAAATACATGAAAGGTGACAATTTGGTGATTGAGATATTTGCATAAAAGACGTGCGAGAGAATTTGTGTTTCTCTCGACCACGTGGTTTTCCTCCCGTTACTCATCGCGGGAGAAAGCAGATTTTGATCGTAGGTCTGCCGTGTGGTCGCTACAGGATTCCCCCCACAAAAAGAGGCTTACGTATGTGGGCTGGTATCTGGTATGAATGCAGGTTTCAACCGGTCGATTGAAACCCACATTGTCCTCCTGTCCACTGTCATCTGGTAGGCCTTAGGTTGTCTCTGGAGTATGGGGTGTGGTCCAGAGTAGGCTGGGGAGTTGAGGGAGCCTGTATGCATCAACCCAGATGAACGCATATTTTACATTCTGTAAGTCTTCGGGGACGTGCACTTTTCTGGTTGCCTTATAAGTCGTCTTGGTTTGTGTTATTTTTCCTGTCACTTTTTGGGTGTCGGATGGTCATGTCGGGTTCTTTCTTGGAAGATGTCTGCAGGTACCGTCAACGCTTGGCCATACAGGACTTCTGCTGGAGATGTGTTGAATGCTGCGTGTGGTGTCGATCTCTGTCCTAGAAGAACCCACGGCAGTTCTTTTCTCTAACTCCCGCCTTGGCATCTGGCGTGAGTGCTGTTTTTAATGACCGGTACGTCCTCTCGATGATTCCATTGGCTTCTGGGTTGTAGGCTGTCGTATGCATTATTTTCATCCCCAGACTGTCGGCGAGGGCATTCCACATGGAAGATGTGAAGTTGGCACCCCTATCGCTGGTGATGATCTTGGGGACTCCATGCTTATTGACCCAGGCAATGAGGGATTTAATGCAGCTCTCCTTCATCTGCTGTCAGATAGGCATTGCTCTGGCCACCTGGTGTTCCTGTATATTATCTTAAACAGGTATATGTACCCCTCTGAGGGGGGTAGGGGTCCCACTATGATGGCGTGTATGTGGGCAAGTCAGCGGTTCATTGTTTTGAACTCTTTTACCCTGCTTTCGACATGTCTTGTGACTTTTGACTTCTGGCACGGGATGCACTCTTTTGTCCACGTCTCCACGTCTTTTCTCATCTCCCACAAGATGTACCGCTCTGGTGGGATTCTGGCAGTTGATCAGCCTGATGGGTGGGATAGGTTGTGGGTGAGAGCAAAGGCTCTCCTTCTTAGCCCCCCTGGCAAGTATGGGCAAGGGCATCTGATATTTATCTTGCAGGTGATGTTCATTGTTCCGCTGTTGATAGGCAGGTTGCTCCAAGTGAGGGAGGGGTTGATCCACCATAGTCGCTGCAGGCCCTTGTCATCCTTCTGCACCCCTGCTATCTCGGGATAGGCTATCCTGAGTTGGATGGTGTTGGAGCAGTTTCTTGATAGGGCACCCGCCATGGTGTTCGCTGAACCCTTCAGGTATTTTATGGTGCAGGAGTGCTCAGCTGTCACCAACAGGTGCCGATGTTGTTGCACTGACCATGGGTCCGCTGACTTTGTGAAGACGTGCACCAGTGGTTGATGGTCTGTCTGCACCACGAACTGCCATGCCTCAAGCATGTGGCAGAAGTGATGGACTGCTATGTAGACTGCAAGAAGCTCCCTGTCAAATGTTGAATACTTCTGCTCTGCTATGGTTAGTTTTTAACATAAAAGGCCAACAGTCGATGACCATCATCAGTGTCCTGCTTGAGTACAGCACCCATCGTGGTATTGCTTGCGTCGATTGTCAGGGTGAGGGACCTATGGGTTAAAGGAAATATTAGTGTTGTTGCAGAGGTTTGCTTCGTTTGCTAAAATAAATGCTTTGCCTTGACTTTCTCCCCAACTTAATGTTTTTTATTTCCTTTCATGCATTCATATGTGGGACTCATAATTCTCCCAATGTTTGATATGAATTTGTGGTAATAATTTATTAAACCTGAAAATTCTTGCACCAATTTTACTGTTGTTGGTTTAGGAAGTAAGTTATTGCTTTTACTTTCTCTGGCAGGGGTTTGGTGCCTTCTGGACTCAGTGGGTGCCCCAGAAACTCAACTATTTTCTTTGCCCATTTGCACTTGTCTTCATGCACTGCTAGTCAGTTTTCTTTCAGTCTTTGTAGCATTATTTTCATATCTTTGAGGTGTTGTTTTAAATTTGGCCTGAAGATTATTATGTCATCAACGTATACCATTCAGAATGGAAGGTCCCTGAACAGCTCATCCATCAATGTTTGGAATGTTGCCCCTGAGTTACGGAGGACGAAACAGCTGTAGTTGAATGTGTAGGTGCTGAACAGGGTGATGATTGCGGTCTTCTCGATATCTTCTTGTGCTACCAGGACTTGAAAATACCCTTTTAGCAGATCAATTTTTGTGAACATTCTTGTTCCATTCATTTGATTTGTTATGTCAGCTATATTTGGTAGAGGGTATCTGTCCAGTTTTGTTTCCATTTTCAGCCATCGGTAATCTCTTCAGGGCTGCCATGTTCCATCTGACTTCAGTACCATATGTAAGGGTGACGCCCAAGGGCTGGAGGCTTTCTGGCATATTCCCACTTCTTCCATCTCTATGAATACCTTCTTCACATAGGTGAGTTTCTCTGGGGCCAGCTGTCTGAATCACAAGTGGATCAGGGGTCCTTCGGTCTCTATGTGGTGCTGAATGGTGTGTTTTGCTGGTTTTGTTAGGTCGTGCTTCAGGTTGTCTTTGAATAAGTCTTCGTATTCTTGTATTAATTCTTTCATTTCTTTTGGTGGGACGTCAGGGGCAATAGGGAAAATATTTTCCTCTCTTTGACTCATTGATGATTTCGTTGTTGTTACATCTGCTCAGCTTTTGGGGTGATCATTTTTGTGCTGTTCTTGGGACCACCTGTTTAGCTGCTACATCGGCTAGCAGGTTGTGCACTGTTAGGAAATCTGCTTCTAACAATGACATCATCATGTCTGCTGTGATGAACAACCAGTCGTATTCTTTCCTACAAAAGCGTACATTGTCAGTGATGCTCCACTGACTGTTGACACATGGAGTTGGTGGGTGGAGCAGTGTTGAGTCTTTTGTTCGGACTGGCTGCGACAAATGATCTGCATGCTCCGGTGTCCACTAAGAACTCCATGTCATATCTTTCATCTTTTAAGAAAAAGCATGTTTGTCCTTTGTACCTGGAAGAAAGACAGCAGTGAGCAGGCATGATTTCTCTTACAAGACAACCTGTCTGCTTGCCGCTGACATTAGTATGGATGGGTCACATCTGCAACCCTACTGCATGTTTTTTGAGAATAGGCTGCCCCTGTAGCATTTTCTACCTTTGTGTCTGGGCCTCCAGGGCCCTCACATGGTTGAGGAATTTCTTGGCTCTCTGGGTGGGCGGTGTGCTGAAGGATGCCTTCAGGTGGTCCTTCAGTATGTCATAGGTGATAGGGGATTCCAGTTCCTTGAGCCATCCTGCTATCTGCTCGAAGACGTCGTCTGGCAAGAACTCGAGGACGGTGTCTGCTTTCCACATTGCTGGTGATTTTCTTTGTGTGGAAAATCATTTTCGCCCTGAAGAGCCATGCCTCTGGGTGGGTGGGGCGGTAGGCATATTGAGGTGGCTGCAAGGTTTTTGCTGATGGCGTTGGGGTCACTGCTGGTTGCTTGGTCAGGCACCTCTCTGGCGGTCACCAATGTGAGTAAGGTATGAAATGAGGTATGGAGGTCTACAGCTTATTGATTTAATTACAAAACTTTCACACAGGTCAATAGCTCATGCGAGCCACAAAGTAGTCCCAACCTCTTGACAGATCGAGGAAGGGATTAAATTCAGGCGTCTGTGTTTCTTCGCAGACATAGATTTACATATGGATAGATACAAGCCATCTGATTGACAGTTGTACATACACTAAGGGAAAGCTGGCATAACAACAAAGAAAATGATACAAATACATGAAAGGTGACAATACGGTGATTGAGATATTTGCATAAAAGACGTGTGAGAGAATTTGTGTTTCTCTCGACCAAATGGGAGAAAGCAGATTTTGATCATAGGTCGTCTGCATAGTTGCTACAGCCTAATCCTACATCTCTCCTTATATCAAATGGAAGAAGCTGCCTAAAATTACCGTCATTACTCTTTGATACACGTGACTAAGGAGAAGGCCGTCATCTCGAAGGCCTCTTAGAGATAAGCCTTGTCTTCCCAGAAAAACTATAGTATGCACAATACCTTCCAAATCCTTACGATTGGTTATCACTTTTTTCCTGTGTTGGTCATCAATGGAAGATTGAATAACAGTTGTTGAATCGCACATTCTTTTCAAAAACTCTTCTGATTTCAGAATATTTGTTTGGTGATAGTTATTTTTGTTATGCATAGAAAGGTAACCATTGGAGCCAGCTAATCTATCATACCATCTTAATGGGACTGTAACAAGAGATTTTAAAAACTGATTTCCCTTTCCCCCTCCCCCTCAGTTTGACTAAATATGGTGCATACCTTACAAAACAGTCCTCCACTTACATGTGAGTAAGCAAGCCAGGGATACAAGTCAAAATGATTTTGATTCAAATAGCACTTCTTTTCACTTCTTACCGAGTAAGGTAGCTTACAGTCACACCCTGGTCTCCAAATATTCTTCAATGTATCATATTTATCTTTACTTGTTATCGTCTTCCCTATCCAGAGGCCAATTTTGTACTTTGAGAATGGTTCATTAGTCTTAGGTTCAAGCTCACTATCAACAGTAGATGCATCACCCACCAGTGCAACATAATCCTCTCTGTTACTGCTAGAAGCGCATTGAACAGAAAGGTATTGAGCAGTGACACCTGAAGAGCCATCTCTGCATTCTTCCTCTGAGCCTTTATCACCAACTTATATCCTTACATCACTTTGCTGTAGCCTTTAAAAGAAAATAAGACAGCTGCTATCAAAATGCTATTATTATGGTTATTATTATTGTTATTATCGTATTTGTTATACCCAAGGGTGGAAGTAGTTATTTCATCTGATGAACGAATATACTGGAAGTGTTGCAAAGTTGTTGTTGTTGAAACAATCATTAACTAAGCAAATTTTTTGCTAGTAATAATGATTTATTGAGAGAAAACAATGTTCCATTATTCATATCGATGGGGCGGGGGCCACGTGACCAGGTGTCCCCCCTTAAATCTGCCACTGAGTAAAACTCTTAACATTGGTGCAGCATCTATTCAAGTACCAGGACTGATTTCAGAGATCAACAAGAAGAGATCTGATGAGCAGTTCGAAGAGTACTGGAATCTGGCTACCACAATGGCCAGGTCAATTGATGTTGAATTCACTGAAAAACGTCCCAGGAAAACATACTGGATAGCAAATAAAAAATCAAGATACATTTCTTTTTTGAAGAGGTCGACCTGTTTTTATCTGCCCTGAGAAGCAGATTCCATTCTGATTTAATGCCTCTTCTCACCTCAACTGACTGCCTGCAGAACCCATCCATCGCAAAAATTGACAAGATTGAGAAGCTGAGGTAATTTTCACCCAAAGGATCGGATGAAGAAATTGTTTTGGAGTGCAGGTTATTTTGCAATGCATTCTCATCATTAGATGAATTAAGGTCATCTCAAGGCATCCATGAAATCTACCTGCACATGGTGGAAAATGTAATGTTGGAGCTTTATCCAAATGTTGCACGAGCATATCAGTTGGTGCTAACCTTACCAGTGTCATCGTGCTCATGTGAGAGGTCATTCTCTTCCCTCAAATTTGTTAAGAGCTCTTTGAGGAGCACAATGGGTCAGACTCACCTGAGTGACCTTATGGTCTTAGTGGCAAATCACAAGTCTCTTCAATTTCTTGTGTTGGGATGTTACGGCTTCGTAGTTACAGGCATATCCAAAAAGTGCGAAGAATTCGAGAAGTTAAGAGGCATTGTGGCAGGCATATATTCTACATATACATACATATATATATATATATATATATATATATATATATATATATATATGTAATTCAAAAAGTCGGCAAGTGACCTCCTTGTGAATATGGTAACGTTTCGATTCTCGGGCTATTCACAGGATTTTCCGTCTGGATATTTTCGAATTACATATGTGTCAAGCATATCCAAAAAAGTGACCAGTATATTAAGAGGGCATTGACATTATGGCTATATACATATATATATATATATATATATATATATATATATATATATATATATATATATATACATACATATATATATATATGCAAATTTGAAGTTACTGGAACGAAACAAGAGTTTCAGTTAGGCATTACGATATGACTAATGCTTGGTGTATTTCTGGTGGCCTGCAAGAACTTTCCAGGACACAGACACTCAGGGAAGGAAGGCTTTCACTCTGCATGGAAGGCGGAACCCACTTCTGCCAGATGTAGGACCTGATAGGCCTATGAGACCGGAACGGTTAACTTTTTTCTATTGTGTTCTCCTACTGGAAGAGAAAGGCTTCCGCAGTATGAAAGCCTTGTGTCATTGTCCTTTATTCCTCGTACGTTTGTACCTCATTACTAATACTATCGTCATTAAGCACACATTCTTACCTAATCAGACAGAAGGCGTGAACTACAGTTACAAGTTTTCACAGAGTAAAAGGCTTAACAAGGAAAAGGATATATATATATATATATATATATATATATATATATATATATATATATATATATATATATATATATATATATATATATATATATGTATATATGCCATTCAAGAATTCCCATTTTTCTTGTTTCTGTTGATGAAATACTGAAATTTGGATGTAATGGTTTTACAGTTATTATAAAAGTTGATGGATTTACCTATCACATTAAGACTGAGTTTCTTTGTCTTTCTTGCAACAGAATGCAAGATGAGATCTGAAAAGAGAAGCAATACCGTAAGGCGATAATGCAAAACCTTAATTGATTTCCACTAAAAATGGCCTCGGGGCCCTCGGTACTGCATGCAAGTGGTCTCATGAGTTTTTTTGTTAATTTCTTCGTTCCGTTATAATTCTTGTTATGTATAAACCCCTTTCTCTGCAGTGATAAAGATCTGAGCGAGTAACGTCAATAGTTTTTCATCGTCTTTTCCATTTTGATAACGACAACCTGTCGTCTGCATTGCAAGAAATAAAAACCAATTAGAAGGTTTTCTACCAAATTGGCCTTGTGCAAGAAAACTATTGTTTTGATTATTTTGAGGCTGATTTAGTACTTTTTCAAAAGGTATAGCTGGTGATTTCAGACAGTAGAATTACAGTACAATAAAAGAAAAGAAAATGGAATCTTAATAAATTTCCTTTCTCATTGTTATCGCAAGAACAAAATGAATTGAGTTGCCGAATAGTACCGCTCGTCTGATGCTGAGGAGTCCGTTCACCTCCGGTGATGCAAGCTGTGACCACCAAGGACTACTCCAATCTTGATTGCGAATTTCAAAGCTCGTTTGCGTCGTTCCTTCTGTGTGTTGTCTCTAGTTATGCCTTGATGATATTTCACATTACGTCCCCCTCCTTTTTCCTTTCACTAGCTGTCTTGAGCACTGGAATACCATAGGTAACCAAAACTAGGGTCATTCTCTTCTTGGTGGAAAGTCCGGTCGGCCTCTCCCGAGTTGCTTGCGAAAGTGGAATGCGCCCTCCCAACCCATTACTAGAGCACTGATGATAAATGTGTGTGTGTGTGCGTGTGTTTTGTGTTAGGGTGGGTGGGTGGTTGTATGTGTCTTTCTTTCCCTTGTCTTAGGATAACACGACTTTGATGACCATTGTTAGTTTAATAACAAGATCAATCAGGAAACAATTCTCAGCAGAACTGAAGTTAGCTAAAAAGCCTCTGAATGGCGATGATGACTTTTGAATAAATTTCGTGGGATTAAGAAAAAACCAAACGCAAAGACAAAATTACGTGAAACAGAATTGAGAGAGAGAGAGAGAGAGAGAGAGAGAGAGAGAGAGAGAGAGAGAGAGAGAGAGAGAGAGAGAGAGAGAGAGAGAGAGAGAGAGAGAGAGCTTGACACAGAGTCGTGCGCCACTTTCTCTGCGTCTGCTCTTGTGCTGAGTTGCATGACCTTTTGTACCCCGTGAGAAAAAGAAGAAAAGAAGAATGAGAAAATGGCAGAGACGAAAATTCTGAAAGGTTTTCTTCTCTCTTCACAAAGAGGGCTTTTATGGCTGCGTTTTCCGCCTGGGAGCGATTTCAGAGGGAGAGATTTTGTGGCTAAATTTTGACCTCTGACTCAGAGAGAGAGAGAGAGAGAGAGAGAGAGAGAGAGAGAGAGAGAGAGAGAGAAATAGCCTTCAATTCAATTGTTAATAAAATTAGATGGAAACGCTGGCGTTACTTGGCTGTTGACAACTTTTCCCTTGCAATTATCGGACATTTCGATTACCATAAGGTGTTTTGTTTCTCTTCCCTCGCTTTCTCTTCTTCTCAGAGGCTTTAAAGAATCTATTACACTGATAATTTACGAAAATTGTCTAGATGAACAGAATTCGGGTCGGGATACAAAGACAGAGTCGGGTATCTCGGATAAAAGTAGAAAAAAAGGAATCTGAATAAAGAAATCGATTAAATTCATAACATATATATATTCCTAATTGGATCTGTCAACAACAATCACGACAACGCCACCGGCAATAATAATAATGCTGATGATAATAACACTGGAGCCTCTGTTTAGAATGATGGACACTAACGTTAGACAGACCTTCCATAATGCAACTGCACCCCAGCGTAATCGTTGTGTGGAAAATTTGAAATCCACAGCTTATAAAAATATATTTGGAAGAGTCATTGTTAACTGCAGTACAAGCGACTGCTTCACCCTCCGAGATTGGCCATTGTCTTCAAACAGGTTTTGGATGCCAGCCCATTTATGATCACAGTGACCCAGAAATATAGGAAAGCCCGCAAATATTTTTCTTCAAGTTGACCCTGGACCTTAATGAGGTTAAGTTAAAATTTGATTTAAACTTTAATTTCTATAGATGCTACCAGACCTACAAAAACGTGAAGAAATGTTCCCAGTAGATCATATATATATATATATATATATATATATATATATATATATATATATATATATATATATATATATATATATATATATATGTGTGTGTGTGTGTTTGTGTGTTTATGTATGTAATATATATATATATATATATATATATATATATATATATATATATATATATATATATATACATATATCTATATAATATATATATGTATAATTTACAATGAAAATTTTCTATACAAATATATATTTTTCACCTTCTTGATTTTTTCACTCCTTTTGGGCATTGTAGCCTCAACAGAAATTGAAGGGCACTCTCTCTCTCTCTCTCTCTCTCTCTCTCTCTCTCTCTCTCTCTCTCTCTCTCTCTCTATATATATATATATATATATATATATATATATATATATATATATATATACAAAGTGGCTCTGGAGACAGGATCAGAAAAAACTGTGGTTCTGGTGGAGAAAGGGAAGCGACAGGAAAAGAACCTTGATATATATATATATATATATATATATATATATATATATATATATATATATATATATATATATATATATATATATATATAATTGCTTCTAGAAAGCTTCAAACGCATGGGAAATACGGATAAAAGCAGAAACCAAGATTTTCAATGCACCTGTTTTAGGGGTGGGAACCAAACTATTGGGAAACACTTTCCCGCCATCATGGCTAAAACAACGTAAACTTAAAAGTAGAACACTAAAAGATAAGTACTTTAAAATGAAACTGAAGAATAGAAACTTACATAGTATAAAGACAGCAAGGGATGGGTTATTAAAATATGAAAAAAATGAGACTAAATCATGACTTCCGCAGTAACTTCAAACGAAAATATCAAAACAAAACAAAAAAATTCATAAGAAGTCACATACGAGAGAGTTAACATTTGAATGTTAATGGACTGAATTCATATATAAAATAATAATCAACTGAGGCACAAAAACAAGACAGAAAATTCACAGGATACTCAAAATCGTATAAAACAAATAGCACACAGACAAACTGAGCACATGGTGCTGAAAAGACGAGGTAGGAATGAGCAGTTCGGCAATCTGCAGGCCAACGCGGCTTTGGGCTGAATGGAACAGGTTTCGGGACTCGAGGAACGGTTCAAGAATCATCCGCCATCCTCAACAACTCATTCATGGAGTCATTCACTGAATCATTCTGATTTCAAAGATCTAACCCAGTCACCAGATAATAAAAAAAAATGTGTGATGAAAGCTGTAATATTTCTGCTTTTAAACGTCACTTTGATAAATGTGAATCTTTCGACGAGCGAAAATATTATTCTTTACACAATGTGTGTGCATATATATATATATAGATAGATAGATAGATAGATAGATAGATAGATAGACAGATAGATAGATAGATAGATAGTCATTTACTGGTCACATTTACTAGTTAACGATAATATATTTGTAATAGCTAAAAGGAGCTCTTAGCGTCTCGATTTCCTCACACTTTGTGGTTGTTTGTATCTACATAATGAATATTTAACCTTTCCTCGCCCCGAACTATAGCTTAGTTTAACCAGACTACTGAGGAGCTGATTAACAGCTCTCCTAGAGAGAGCTGGCTCGAAGGATTAGATTTATTTTACGTGGCTAAGAACCAATTGGTTACCTAGCAACGGGACCTACAGGTTATTGTGGAATCCGAACCACATTATAGCGAGAAATTAATTTCTATCACCAGAAATAAATTCCTCTAATTCTTCATTGGCCGGTCGGAGATTCGAACGCGGGGCCAGCAGAGTGCTAGCTGAGAACGGTACCCAACCGGCTAATAAGGAACTTCCTACAACATTTGCGTGACAGTTGGGCCTTCTTCATTTATCCTTCATTTGTCTTACAAACGTATCATAATTGTGTGTAGTCATCCTTGTCTTTTCATATATATATATATATATATATATATATATATATATATATATATATATATATATATATATATATATATATATATATATATATATATTCATATATATATATATATATATATATATATTGTATATATATATATATATATATATATATATATATATATATATATATATATATATATATATATATATATATATATATATAAATTATATATATATATATATATATATATATATATATATATATATATATATATATACTAAGAAACTCACAGATGATGAATGAACGTGATCTCGTATAAGCGACAACCACAGGAAGATAAGAGGTAGAAGTTCAGTACCAAGCGCTTTCACTTTTATTTAGTTTTCTTTAAATATCTTGCTAAATTAATGTTGTTAGCAAATTCTCTTTCTTAGTATCGAGTTTCTTTTTGTAAGAATAATTTCATGATTTAGTTTTCATCTTTTTTTTTCTGAAGTATTAACGAAAGGGCCCATCGATGGGTTACTTGAAACAGACTGAATTTATTCAGCAACATGAACAGAAACAGCCTAATGCATGAATCCAAATCACTGAGAAGGAACATATCGAAGTGTGATGTTTTGCCAAATGTCATGGACTGACGACCTTTGCCCGTGGACAGACAGACAGACAGACAGACACCACGGCATTAGGCAGTCAATGCTCATCGGTTTCCCCTGGCAGGAAGATGGGTATTTTCAGTCTATAATATTCTTCACAACATGCTGCAGTAGGTAAGCCAGATATATCAATTTTACATTTAGAAAATATTGACGTTCATGAGTGCAGTAAAAGAAACAATCAAACGAGCAAATTTCCGAGCAAGTCCAACAAACAATGACGAAGAGGTTTATTTTTACGGCGAATGACAGTAATGGAAAAGGAAGGAAGGACGTATGAAAATTTTAATGAACAGATCTTTTCAGCATGATTATCGGGCACTCAATGTGTATCAACAGGAGTGACTGATATCTTGTGCATTTGTCCTCTAAAGGACTGTGGTCATTGATGCTGAGTGTGTATGGACGACTCATTCAGACAACTGTATTCCTGAACTCGCCTGACAATGACGGTTAGAATGCACAGAATGCACATTAGAATCTATTAAAAATTATTTAGATGATGTAAGCTGCGTTCTTCATTCTCAAATAAATTTATGAGCAAAAGATGCAATTTTTCCCTTACATTTTAAGCTCGCATCTGATAGCAGTTTCATCCGATGTCATTCTAGTAACTGGCTATTTCTGATATGGTGAGACATCATGAGAATTGCTGTTCACTGCCCCCACTCACATTCGCTCTCTCGCATCCTCCTCTATTAAGTACCTCAAGGCTGGGAAGGAAAAGACTAATGACGTTGAGCACGATCATTGGACATTCTGATGCACATACACACACACGCAAACACACACACTCACACGCATACACAAAAACACAACACACACACACACACATATATATATATACATGTTTGTATTTATGTATGTGTGTGTTTATATGGATATATATGTATGTAATTATAACAACTATAATGCCCTCTAACCTTCTCGAATTCTTCATATTTTGGATCCGCTTGCCACTACAAAGCCTTATATCCAAATGCAAGAAGATGAAGTAATTCTGATGTACGTAACAGGATTCGACCTACACCCAGAGTATCATAACGCGGTCACGTTGCCGACCTGATCACGATAAGTACAAGCCTATTGGCTCTCATACATACATACATATACCTGTCGAATTCACATACATTAATATGAGTTGGAATAGTCCCATCCCCCAAACTGTAGCAATCTTTTTTATTACTTTTTAGGCTCATATGTACATATACTGTGTATATATATACATATATGTGTGTGTGTGAGTATATATATATTGCCAGATGTGAATGCGGGGCCTGAGTTCACTGGCACAAGGTGGGGGAAGGTTGCATCTGACCATGCTTCTACACATAGCAATATCATTCAATCAATCAATTATGCAGGCAATTATTAAGAGAAAATCTCAAAATAATGACAATTAATTCAAGGTTGTGGAGGGCACTTGTAGGCGGGGGAGGCAAAGCTATAACTGGCGGATGCTAGGTCAAGAGGTAAAGGCGGGCGAAGGAGAGAGGCTGTGGCACCTCCCATCTGGATCTCTCGGGATCTCGAGTTGGTCTCTCTCAGGTGTCGGTCAGCGGCTACCTTTTATGGGGTCTGACCCACAGGTCACAGATGCGTGATGGAACTTGGGGCCATGCGGTTCTCATGGTCACAGATGCATAATGGGAGTTGGGGACGTGTGCTTCTCACGGTCACAGATGCATGATGGGAGTTGGGGTAGTGCGGTTCTCCCGGTCACAGATGCATGGTGGGAGTTGGGGCCATGCGGTTCTCACAGTCGCAGATGCATGATGGGAGCTGAGGCCATGTGGTTCCCAAGTGGCACTACACCTTAACTTCTGGAGCCAATCCTTGGAAGGTGGGTCCATCCTCACACCACTTTCTCCTCGTTAATGGTGTCCTCTGGCTCTGCCGGTGGCCGTTAATCCACTAATCCAAACACCAAGGTCCTGTGAGAGAGGAAGAGATTAGCGAGGGAAACTCAAAATCTGAGGGAGTCTAGTTGACCTGACAAACAAGTTCTCTGTGTTCTTTGGTTATTCGTTTTATTCTAATTTGAGGCGAGTGGACTGCTGGCTTTGTATGAGATATGCAGGTGTAATCATGCCGTCTGCATAATCTTGTAGCAATATATATATATATATATATATATATATATATATATATATATATATATATATATATATATATATATATATATATATATCTGAACCCATAGAGACTTCTATGAAGTCCAAAGCTGCTGCTCTAACTGACTTGGCCATCGAGGCTCTATATATATATATATATATATATATATATATATATATATATATATATATATATATATATATATATATATATATATATATATATATATATATATATATATATATATATATATATATATATATATATATATATATATATATATATATATATATATATATAGATATAGAGAGAGAGAGAGAGAGAGAGAGAGAGAGAGAGCGAGAGAGAGAGAGCGTCGATGGCCAAGTCGGTTAGAGCAGCAGCTTCGGACTTCATAGAGGTCTCTGGTGCGGGTTCAAATCCGCAGCCGACCGGTCAGAGAGGAGGATGCTTTGCTATCCGTGTAGACACCCGGGATTATGTATGTGATCAACGGATAGGTTTGCTTAAAAGCAAATGGATGTTACAGACTAATACACACATAAACAAAGCCACTCCAGCAACTCCTAAAACATAACAGACATCTCACACGTTTCCAACTATCGACCTATCCACGCAACAACTTCTCGTTGCTGGGAGAAAGGGCGCTTGTAACTGGTACAATACATGTACATACGCTACCAGGGTCTAAGTGATGACAGGCAGGGCAGCCGATCGAGAAAGGAGAAGAAAATATATATATATATATATATATATATATATATATATATATATATATATATATATATATATATATATATATATATATATATATATATATATATATATATATATATATATATATATATAATCTACTGGTCACTTACCAGCTACGCATGAGGACGGGACTATTTCGCCTCTAATAAATATACTTGAATTCGACGGTGCATGTATGTATGATCGGCAATAGACTTTATACTTATCGTGGTCAGGTCGTCAATATGACCTCGTTATGATAAGAGGGCATTGTGGTTTATTACAATTACATACGCATCTGGTAAAAATAGCCAGTA
Source organism: Macrobrachium rosenbergii (assembly GCF_040412425.1). NCBI lineage: Eukaryota > Metazoa > Arthropoda > Malacostraca > Decapoda > Palaemonidae > Macrobrachium > Macrobrachium rosenbergii. The sequence goes on from NC_089798.1 coordinate 20,772,947, forward strand.
GATTCAACACACACACACACACACACACACACACACACACACATATATATATATATATATATATATATATATATATATATATATATATATATATATATATATATAATATATATATATATATATATATATATATATATATATATATATATATATATATATATGTATGTATGTATATATGTATTGAAGTGTGTGTGTGTGTGTGTGTGTGTGTGTGTGTATGTATAAAAGAACTCCCTTATGGTACTTGAACGAGTGCAGGTCTGCACAGATAACTTGCTGTAATGAGGGACTGGGAAAACTGAAGCACCTAAGCCTGACAAGTGATTTCTCAGACTCTGCAGGAAGGAATGCACAGCTGCGCACCTGAAAGTCCTGGATAATTATCTTCATTACACCTCCACCCTATCCCTATCCCCACCCCCTACCCCTCACCCATCACCGATCCCACTGCCTCCGGTGGAGGGATAAATAAATATGACGACTGTGGTCATCGAAGAGTGGCCAAAATTTTGAAGGAAACAACTTCGCTTCATGTTTTCTCCGCCGTTCGAGTGCATCTTCACGCAAGGAAGAAAAGTGACTGGCTTCGTTGTAGGAAGTGTTACAGTAGACAATGAAAGAATGAGATGTGTTTGCTGACAGAAAATGAGTTAGTTTAAAGAATAGTTGGCACTCCAAGATAGAGAAAGGTGTTAGTGAAAAAAGAATGAAGTTGCTAAAATATCAGGGCTAATTATAAATAAGTGGAAAGAATACACGGGAGAAATGCCGTTGCAAGGAAAAGCAAATGAACAGAGAAAGTGTTGCTGAGGAAACTGATGTTGGGGTCGAAGTTGAAGTGGAAAGTGAATGCAGTTGTAGACTGATGAATTTATTTTGAGAGTTATTTTAATGCTAGCGAGGGACGGACTTATGTTTTTACATGTATTGTTCATCTTTAAGACTGATGATTGTCACTGAAGTTTGCTCAATGTACTGAAACTGTTTGCATTTGAAAGTGTCGATATTGTTAAGAAGACCCCGGCATCATGATAAATCCGAGCCAGGAGAGTAGTGTGGAATTTTCTGAATGGGTGATTAATAATGAACAGGGTGGCCAATCTACAAACAAGTTGAGAGCATGATGAGAGAAATCTCTGCACAGATATGATAGAAATAGAAACAGAATGTTTATTAAAAAGGAATAAAATAAAACATTAAGAGACGAGTGTGGAAATCTAATGAGATTAGCCAATCAATTTTTCCGTGTAGAAGGTGATTGAAAGGGTGATATGGTGTAATTTGACTTTAGACTGGACTGTTAATATGCTTGACTGACTGGTTTCCATGGATTGGCGTCGCAACAAAAATGGTTATAAATGTTGAAAATATAATATATATATATATATATTATATATATATATATATATATATATATACATATATATATATATATATATATATATATATATATATATATATATATATATATATATATATATATATATATATATATATATATATATATGGTAATTCTAAGCCGGCTGTCTGCTGGTGAGTTAGTTTATTGCAATTGACGTTTTCCTATGTTATTTTACCTGCTGAACAAGAATTTAGAATAATATTTTGGCGGTCGGCTGTAACTAAAATGTAATTGACCCTTGAAAACTGCATGTCTGTACCAGTGGGTCGTGTATATATAGCTCAAGTGTAAATTACAGTTTAGCAGCAGCCGACAGGCAAAATGTTACCCTAAACTCATGTAAAGCAAGCAAAACAACACAGAAAAACGTCAATTGCCACAGTCCAGCTCAACTGGACACTATTCGTTGCTTGCGACCAGGGCGAAGAAACTTAACAGGTAAACAAAGCTGCCATCTTGGGTTATGTAAACCACTAGGGAACCATATGTTCAGCAGGGGGAAGATGGGGTTACGGTACTGCACAGAAGGTACAAGTTGGTAAAGTGACGTGGGACTCACGTAGAGACATGGCGGTAATAACAGTTACCCAAAAAATAATAACATTTCTACATGAAAATCACTATAACTCAGTAACACCAAAACACAGTTGACCTAACTAACTAATAATAAAGAAGGATAGTTTAGGAACCTTACCTTAAAGGGGTACATGTAGCCTATGTCCTTCAGGCAATCATAAGCTCTCCAGCAATCAGATACAACAGTGGTCCCCAGTACAATGTACTCCTTAATAATGGCAAACAAAGTCGCGCTACTCCTGTCGTCAACTGGCACCACGAAAAACTCTCTGGTCTGCCTGCAGACACAACCAAAAACCCACTGGCATCCAACAACCCTGCCTACATTATACTTTCGCTTGCCAAACTTTGCTTCATCAATCTCGACAGTTGTACCGGGAATCCTTATAGCTCAAGTAGCAGTTCACACAGGTATGTGGCAAATTCTCCTCAGTAACCCACTCGGAGGAGCGAGAGGTTCTAGGGTTGGAGTCAGCCATCGTGCTACATTGATGAGTGAATGAACTGTGGGAGGCCGGTCTGCCAGTGGACCATAAGGAACAGGGTAGGAAGGATGGAGTTGGGGGTGAAAGTGTATTTCTGCTTCCAGTGTTGGGAGTGGTGGAACGGAGCTACATGCCTTAGCCGCTTTTTAAAATAATCTTGCAAGCTCGTATGTTCTGGCAAGAGGTAATGTTTGCTGCGCATGCCAGCCACAGAGCTTACAAAGAATGTTAAAAGAATGGTTTCTGTTAACGTCACTGAGAGAAAGTGGTAGCGAAACGTCCTCCTACCCCATATACATGCTTCAGTTGTCTGCCGACAAATGTAAAGTAATTTTGTAAGTTATTTAAGGTAAAATCATGTCGCGGGGAGACATCAATATATTTGTGAATGTAAAGTATTAGAAGAAGGTTACAGGCACAAGCTACAACAAATAGGAAATGGTCATAAAACAGTTGAGAAAAGGAATACATGTAACTGACTGCACGTATCCCCAAATTTTACTCTCTCAGTTGGAGGCATTGGGTGAACCAAAAGCTCCCCTGTAAGTCCATGCATGCAGTGCTAGTAATGCATGAAATGTGCCTTTGGAATGGCCCCTGCTGTCCTTTTATTCGCCATTTTTTTTACGCTTGTTTTTCGTGTTCCAAATGACATATGTAACAGGAAATACAACAATAAGGTGCCCAAACCTTTTCCCAAGTTATTTACCCCACCCAAAACCCCGAATTCCCAATGGGTCCCCCTTACCGTTAGCTATTCTCGAAAGTGTTTTACCCCACCCAAAACCCCGATTCCCAACAAGTCCCCTTTACCATCAGCTACAGTTCTAAGGGAAATTACAGTTTAATTACATTTGGCCGCAAAAATATTACTTTAATTTCTTGTTCAGCAGGTAAAGTTCTACAGAAAAACGTCAACTGCCATAGTTCAGCTCACTGCAGATAGCTGGCTATATATATATATATATATATATATATATATATATATATATATATATATATATATATATATATATATATATATATATATCCTATAAATGAAGTGATAGTGCTCTGATTTAGGTTCGGCACATTTGGTATGTATGAGATGTGTTACTTTCCAGTAAAAATAAAGCAAAATTTGCACTTTTCGAATAGCTTTTTCTGACAAAAACTACTACTATGTTAATGAGTGATTCTAAAGTTGAATTTTACTTGAGATTTTTGACCCAACTGTACTCTGTGTAAGTGAAATGCAGCTGCAGAATGTCAAATGTAAAAGAGACGAAAAGGCTTGTGATGAATTCAGAAAAATATGTGTGAAACAAAAAGGACACAGAGTAGCCTACGTGGCCGTAAATTAGCTTTGCAGAGATCGACTGATACCTGGTAAGTGAGAGGAATGTTTCACTCAGACGCTTCTGACTTGACACTGTGGCGCAGGTGTTCAAACTGAACGCCATGAGTCTGACGACCTGTAAGTCGGGCAGTGACAGATAAATAATGAATGGCGAAATACTGTATGCTTGAAGTGGGCACTCTGTCTGCTGCTCATGATACGTCTTTCTTTGCAGGTTCATGAATGATGACTTCATCGGTTTACCAAACTGGCATCGCAAACCCCTACTTAATAGTTCATGAGACAACAACTGCATTCATTCAAAAGTACACAGCTCATGGTTGGATATTCATAAATAACTTTCTTTTTTGTTGTTGCTGTTGTTTCGCGTTTGTCTTAAGGCACATGATATTTGTAGAACGTTTTCTAATTTGTCCTTGCGTTTAACTTTATTTCAAGGAGTATGCTACTTTGTCTGAAACGTTCTATAAATATACTCGTAGTTATTTAATGTTATTACGAATTCGAAGATTTAGTAGATTATCGATGTTGGTGTTTTTTCTTTTTGTTTCCAGAATAAAGACTGAAAGTTCGTGGTCCCGAGACCACACGAAAAATGTCATTAGAGAACGGAATCAAATAAACAGAGGAAATGCGCAGGAGACGGAGAGAGCGTTGTGGCAAGGGGGAACTTTAAAGATAAGCAGAAGCAGCATTTATCTCCCCCACTTCCATTTCGTGCTCCGAAGTCAGAGGAGGAGAAAGAGAAAATAGGCTACAGAAGAGTGAAAGAGCGGAGCATACCCACTTTCATTTCATCTTTGTGACCCGATGCTCCTAGGTTTAATTTGTCTTGTCTAAGAATTTTTGCAGCACAATTACCCATTTATTCAATTACAAATTCATTGTAGCTTTCATTTGCGCTTCTCAAAGCTCAGTGTAGTTTCTGTCCTTCTAAGAGTTTATTACAATTTTCATTTGCTCTTTCAGAACTTATTGTAAAATTCATTTGCTAATACAGAAACTTATTACAACTATCTTTTATTCCTTTAAACGCCTATTGCAGCTTTCCTTTAATGCATCTTTCATCTGTCATGTTCAAAGCACATTGAAAATTTATTAGTCCTTTAATCAGTTCTTTCAAAGCTTATTACAGCTTTCATTGATGATATAAAACCCTTAGGAAAATTTCATTAGCGCTTATAAAAAAGATTTTACAGATGGAGTTTATTTCACATTGACTTATGTTGCCACCGAAATCTGTCACGAAATTTCAGCACCGCTGTTCACATGATGTGGTGGCGTGATGACAAAACAAAGCATTTGCTTTGCATGATTTCCCAGGCAATTAGCATTCACAGACAGATCTCATTCGGGTAATGTTCATTCAAACACACACATATCTCATCATGAGAACCGTTTTTGCTTGTGCTTCCACTAATGTGCTGCAGCACTGCGCTATCGAATGACCGATTTGCGTTTTACTTGGCCTCATGCAATCTCTACAATACGATGTGGATGAAATACCGGTCGTCTGTGTACAGGCTGATTTTGAATCATGAGGTGAGTACTGCTCTACTGGTTCTACTTTTAAATTTGAATAGCATTAAAAAATGCTGTACAGCAGTATGTTATCTTTGGAATTTTCGCTCCAATACGAAACTAGCCTCAATTGTTTTTGTATTTTTCACAAAATCTATCATAATTTTTGTAGGCCGAGTGTTGTTGTTTCTCTCCGTCTCTCTAGCATCATAGTTCACTGAATTAAATCTCTCTCTCTCACACACACATAACTTGATGCAATTTATGATAATAAAATCCGCTTTTATCAGGAAATAGAAGAGAAGAGATGCCACAAAAATCCAGATCGCAACAGAACGAATTATGAGAATGCGGTGCGGACAGCGAGTGTAAATAGTGTGATCGACTCGCGCCCCATAGATCTGCGTCTTGAATCCCCTCCACGGTATTGTTTGCCGAAGTTTTATGCCTTTCCCTTTGCATGTGCAACTGTACGCAATACAGCGTTTACTCAGCCCTTTCAGCTAACGTCTGTATCTTTATTTAGAATTACGTCAACCTCCCCAGGTGTTTAAAACTTGAACTCTCGGATACTGAAGCATATCGTCTTCCTGGACTGAACTGCGCGTAAAGTCCAGACTGTAATTTTTTTTCTTATTGTTGTTCTACTATATACAAATTTGATTCCCCTTTTCATGGAAGTGACGTCTTTTAGTGCAAGTCATTTGATACTGTTTCGGTAACAAATAAATTATGATATAACTTTTAAGAAAAGTAAATAAAAAAAAAAACCTTACTCTGTCGTAAAAAAGTGGAAGGGTTAACGGAAGTCTCCTCCAATCAGGTATCATTGAAAGTTAGGGAAAATAGAAAATGCATCGGAAAATCCTCTGAATTCTCTTAATACTGTAATGAATGGGGATAGAAAATATCTATTAGCCCTGTATTTATGTTATGCCTTCATACGGTAATATCCTGAATTACGTCCGACTCATCACAGATAATTAGCTGAGCAAGTCTTTCGGCGCATTGTTTCAAATTAGATCTTATCTGACGGCAAGAGACAAGTGATACCGACAATAGCTTTTTTTGTCATCACATCACCATATCTTGCGAACGGCGGCGTTGAGATCTTGTGAGATATTCCACAGACAATTATAGTTATGTGGAATTATCCTATGGCATGTAAAGTCTTCTACTTTCTATTAACTTTGTTGTCTCAGATGAGCTGGATTTTCTTGCAGTGTTCTGTACAAATACTGCATTTCACGTTCACGCAACAGGAAATGTAGCTAGCGCGAGTGTAATCCGGTCTTAGATGAGGTTGCAAAGTTTCATTTTCTCCCTGCTTTTCCCCACCTCCTGAAGAAGACCACTGTCAAGGTCAAAAAGAATGATGCAGTACCCGAACCGTGTCAAACTGTCGGGAGGATGTGCTGGCGAGGTCGCCTAAGATGAAACTATGTCCTCGTATTCCGATGATTTCAGTCATCACAGGAAACAAAAAGACTTGAAATCAATGCACTATGGATGCTCAAGAACCGGGTTTTCATGATTCAGGATTCAAGGCACGCCAAAGTGCCGGACAATGTAAACAGACAATATTCCCTACATGGCATCTCGTCCCCGTGGACTGTCTCTTGCAGAAAAACCTTTCTTCCGTTGGCGGTCTTTTTTAGTTCCGCCAATATTTGACGCTCAGTAACTTTGGCGTGAAATGAGAAAGTCGCGGACCGTACCGCTATTTTAACGCAAATTGTGTGATCCGTCAGTTTAAATTCTTCCGCACTTGACACGTAGCTATAATTATAATATTTAATTAAGATTAACTGTATTGATGATTCTGAAACAATGTTTTAAGAAACTAGTAAAATGAATACCTTATTTTAAGCGTTCCACTTCAGCCTGGCTGAAAGAAATACAACACAGTCTTTACAGACTTTCGTAATAACATGACACTTATCAGGTGTGACTCATTACAGGTCAATAACCTGTTTGCCCCTCCGGGCGTTACCAGGAACCAAGTGATTATCAACACAAAACAGAACTGGTCGAGAGGTCACAGGATAAACGACAGTTTGTTTTAGGTGTTTCGCAAATTGAGAGATCATATACTGTAGGTGACCTTTTCTTTGGAATTTCTCAACCTGACGGAAGTGACTGCATTCTGTTAAACAATTTCAGACACAGTTTACGCTTTACAGTCAGAGTGTGCTCCATCCTATATTCCTCTATACACACACACACACACACACACACACACACACACACACATATATATATATATATATGTGTGTGTGTGTGTGTGTGTGTGTGTGTGTGTGTGTATGTGCGCCCTCGCGCGGGGGGCGCGACTTTTCAACGTTCAAGTGTTTCCACCAACAGATGGTTCCCGACAAAAGACAAATCAACGATCACTGATACATTCACACTTTAACTGCTAAATAGTGGATGGATCCAAATGCAGGAAACTTCCCGACATTATACATGACAAGAGCCTTCGCCACTCACCCATATCTTACACACACACACGAACACCCACAAACACACACACACATAAACACACACGCACATACACACACACACACACACCTCCTTGGATATTGCGGGTATTCCTTTCCAATACATCATTCACTGTTTAGTATTTTCTGCGTCCTCCACTCCCCATTTCCTAACACTTGCGAAATGTCCAATGTTTTCTCGCACCTGTGCTATATAAATAGGGTACATAAACTACCTTTAGACGTATCAGGTAAGAGAGAACGGAGTCACCAATAACGGAATGAAAGGAAGGCATTAACACTGATA